>NC_077241.1:14840245-15140245 GCF_947179165.1 Solanum dulcamara
AGATAATAAAAGCAAGGCAATTTTCACATCAACAATCGACCAGACCAATCATGGGCACATCATCAATAAGGAATTATGACAGTCATTCAAGTCATAACACACAATAATAGTTCAACAATTGCAATTAACCCTGCATGTTTGGCCCTAGTATAGGAGTGGTACTCATTAACAAGTTAGACATATATACAACCTCACCATTTTCCATTAATCTCAATCACAAAAACAAAGAATATAAGGTTCAACAACACACTTTGTAAGAGAGTGAAAGAGTGAAAGAGTTGCACTTCCCTTAAGCGAAGAAATCAACTTGGGATTTGATCTTTTCCTTGATGCCAAGCCTCTAAATCCACACAATATATTCCAATATAGAATTCTCATAAGAAAACATGAACAATGCTATTCATTTTTTTTTTAAAAAATCAGGTTCAAATTAACCTAAAATATAAAATTCAAAGTTCATGAGAAAACCTTCAATTTTGAATTTGAAATCACTGATTTTGATGTTAAATGAAGGATTGGTGTTAAAAATACTTACCCAATACTTTACCTTGAAAATTTTTCCTTGAAATTGCGTAACCCAAGCTCTTAGGTTAAAAAATGATGGAATGGAGAAGAAATTACATAATTGGAGAATTAGATTCGGCCAAGGTCATTTTTATTCTATGTGATCATGGTCAAGGACTCACGCGATCATGATGAAAACTGACCTGGGTCCACCCGCTTAACCCACAAGATCACATCAGGACTCACACGATCGTGATATACCAACAAATACACCTATATGATCGGAATGGGAGACCACACAATTATGATGAATAAAACATTAGACATCAGTTACAATAAAACTTAGAGGTTAACATAGTTTCGAATGGACCTTGGAATTTATTCAGAATTCTATGAACATAAACCAAGAATACTATCCCACTAAATTTGAAGTTCCAGGCTCATTGAATCCCTTGAAACACTAATCTGAGGTCACCATAATGCGACACCCATTAAAGAGACTACTAACTAACACCCACCAAAAGACCAAAATACCCTTAGATCCCTCAAAAAATAAACTAAAGAGCTACCTAGATCACCTCCTGAATCCAACAAAATTGATGAAAAATTAATTTGAGCGTTCCAATTTTGAATATTGACTAAAGTCAAATTTCTTCCTTAACCTCAACTAAAACCAAAATTTAAGGGCTCAAATAATCATAAAAGCCTTGGAACTGAGAACGTAAACACTTCTAGACCAAATTCTATATTTTGGAGCTGATGAAATTTACAAAAATTAATTCCAAGGCTCGTAGCTCTAGAGGATGACTAAAGTCACTTATTTCAACTCAAAAGCCTTCAAAACTCTAAAACTTTCAAAAACCTCTACTTTTTGATCCAGTTTCAATTCTAACATCATGAAATGATCTAACATGACCCATGACAACTATCGAGAAGGGTAAAATTATAATGTTTTTTAGAAATTTATAAAAACGACCTTAAAGGTCATTACATTATTGACTATTAAAAATCATGTTCGTCGTCAAACATAAAATAAAAAAAATTTACATGAAGCCTCGAAAATAAGAGTATATATGGCATGCATATCAGACTGGGTCTCCCAAGTAGCCTCCTTTCCAATCGAATGGTTCTTCCACTAAACCTTCACAAATGCTATTCCCTTAGTCCTTAGCTTTCGAATCCGCCTATTCAAAATAGCTGTATGCTCCTTCTCAAATGACAAGTCTGAATCCATAATTAAGGAATTAAGTGAGATTACATAGTACTTATTAGGCACATACTTATGAAGCATGGAGACATGGAAAAAAGATTGAATTTTAGATAAACTAGATGGCTAGGCCAACTTATAGGCCGCCTCTCTAATCCGATCCAAGTTATCAAATGGGCAAATAAACCTAGGCTTAAGATTTTTCTTCTTCCCAAATCTCATCACACCCTTCATGGGTGATACACTCTACCGACTCTAGGCTGTTAGAAACCTACTCTGAATCAAGCGAACCTTTTTCATAGAATCTCTAAGAAAATCCATATCCAAGGTACTTACCTCAATGACATTGCACCATACAATAGGAAATCTACACCTCATATCATACAATGCCTTAAATGAAGCCATCTGGATGTTGGAATGATAGTTGTTATTTTAGGAAAACTTAGGTAAAAATAGATGTTGATCCCAGCGATACGGTCAGTGCTTTGAACATGCATAAGTAAACATAATATCTGATCATAATAAGTCTGTAAAACATGGTGATGCAATAATCAAGTATAAATCAAGAAAAAACTGAGTAACTAAACTGAAATATCTTAAATACATGATCAATGCAATAAGTTTAAAGTCTTATTCTGGGAGATACCATTAACTGACATAAATCATGTGAGCTACAATATACAGTTAATTGTACTTATCCTACACTGAAAAGAAAGTACATACACTTTCCATGGTAAGGACCATATAAGACCCTAGAAAATATGGAAGGTCCTAAAGCAAGGATCAAAGAATGAATTCTCAAAAGTGCTAAAAATTAGCACTAGGAGCTGACCACGGAAGTCATCAAGGGCTGTGATAAGAATCACAGACCGTGGTGAGAAACCATGTTAGAGAGTCAGATACTCAGTTCTATAGATAAGGGGCCATGACAAGGACCACGGACCATAGTGAGAATCACGGACCGTAAAACCCTTCGTGGTGACCCTTCTCCAAGACCATTAGGAAATTTCACAAGGAAAGGACCACGGACGACCTCCATGTATCATGGAACCCTCTACAGATCATAGTACATCCTCATGGTGGTCACTCTGCAAGCCTCCTGCAATACCTACACCATAGCCCGTTGGGACCTTTACAGACTGTGAAGGTGTTCTGTGATAAAACTTCAAAGACTACCCTGCAGGCCCTTTCCAAAATAATTTCCATGTCCCTTACCACGGGACCCCACCACGTCCATGGTGAGCACCACAGACCGTGAAGGGTCACCGTGAAGCTAGTTTTGGTCAGATTTTAAAAGAGAGAATTTAGTCTTTTCTTGCCTTTTAATTCAAAGTGGTGTCATTTAAGAGTAGAATTCACCCATCTAAAGCCCATAAACCCTTCCAAGACCTCATTCTTCACACTTAGGCTCAAGACTTACAAATCTTCTCTTCTCAAGCTCTCTCAAGAATTCCAAGGCATGATTAAGATTTCATCTCAAGGCCTATCTAAGTCTCCATTCCTTTTCAAGTCTTTATTAAGGATTTGTTTCCTCCAAGGTATGTGGGTTTCATCCATGGGTTCTTCCACCTATGGAGCCCAAATGATTCCTACTTGATATTTCAATTTTCAAATAATGAATTACATAATGCATTAAAATGCATAGATTATGATATATTTTAAGTTTATTTACCTATATTGATGTATATTAACACTGAATTTCATGAAATGAATGATTTTCTCAAGTGCCAATATGAAGGCTTGAAAGTAGTTTTGTAGTATATATGATGGGCTGCTTTAAGAAGTGTGATTTGATGTATTTCCATAGCTCTCATGCATGCAAGAATTCTTTGAATGCTTTTGAAGGTTTTTATGAAATGAACCCACCTAGTTTTCTTATGTTAGAGTAAATTTGAAATGAAAGCTTTTGACTGCAAATGAAAGTTACGAAGTAAATATTTATGATAAGGGAGTCTTATGATGAAATGATTGAATGATGAAAGGGATTCTTAGCCAAAACAAGGTTTCAATGTGAAGACAATTCTCGCATTACATTAAATAAAATATTTTAATGAGTTATTCCACCGTATGATGACTTGATGATTATGTTATACAATGGTTATGTTATTATGATATCTAAATATATTCTGTGGGATTAACCTAGAACTGAATGTATTATGTAGATGGGGACTCAACCTAAGGGGTCCTTAAGTAAAGTCTCATGTTGTATTAACTATGCAACAACATAAGAGTCCTTTTCAACTATGTAGGCTTGTGGATCCACGATTAGCCATTATAGTTAAAGTTAAAGAAATGATTAAAGTTGATGGAGTTCTACTCGGCAAGTAGTCTCCCTGTGCCAACGTATGAGATTATGTTGGATTCTATATAGCTGCTCTCATAGTCTTAAATATCAATTACGGTCATCTTCCCACAAAATAATTTCTCATGCATGCATTCACTTATGCATATTGCTTATAAATGTCTCTTATGTTCTTCATTGTGTAGCATACTCACATACTTAGTTCATTTAAAGTACTAATTCATACTCTTGCCTATATGATATCACCATGTAGGAATCGACATCGCTCCACACTCTCCTCCTCGTGGCTAAGTTTGATTGTTGAATTATACTATTATCGGTGTATTCCCATGATGTAGGAACAACACTCCTATATTTCTAGCTCATGTTATATATAGACTCTTGAGTTACATTTTGGTATTCTTTACTAACACTTGAGGGTGAGCTAGGGACATGTCTTAGCCCCCACCAAGTCTTAAAGTAGAACATATGCTTGGACAAATGTATGATGTTAAGTTAACTTTGACTCTCTTTGTATGATAAGTCCCTTAGTCCCATTATCCCTTGTTTTTTTGTTTTTTTATTATTATTAATAATGAAATGCTCAATGAATGCTTAGAGGATTGGGTAAGGTAATTTTGAGTTCTTCATTTGGCGTGTCACATCTAGGCCCTAGGCTTAGGTTGTGAAAACCTTGGTATCAGAGCTCGAGGTTTTGAAATGGTCCTTGGATTCTAATATATCTCATCAAATAGGCTTTTGTTCATATTTATGAAGCATGCCACAACTATGAATAGGATACTATGGGATATTAAGGAAATTTTTCACTACTTTTAAGTTCAAGTCATGCTCGAGAGTGTCCTAAGTCTTCCTCTAACTAACAAACTATTTTATGTTCTCTAGATAATGCCTCAAAAAAGAGCATCTCCAAGAGAAAGTGTTGATGACGAGGACCAAGCTTATCCAATTCCTAATGCCCCACATCATAAGGATTGGGTAACCCATGCGTTGTTTCACAACATTATCACGATGTTCTGCCAACCAAGGAAATCAAGGTGTTCCTCCTCTTCAAATGCAAAATTCATCTTCTAGGATTTGGGATTTCCAAAGGATGAATACAACCAATTTGATGGTTCTAAAATAGATGAGGACCCTATAGAGTTCATCAATGAGGTGTACCAGATTGTGTATATCATGGGTTTGCCTCCAAATGAGAAGGCCTAGCTAGTAGCCTATCAACTTAAGTATGTGGCACGAGTTTGGTATGAACAATTGGTTGTTGAGGGGGATAAAGAGATGGGGCCAATATGATAGGAAGATTTCAAAGGTGTCTTCCTAGATTGCTTCTCTCCATTGTAGCTAAGGGAGGCCAAGATCCAAGAGTTCAACAACCTCTATCAAGGGAGTATGAGTATGAGAGCATATGCCCTCAAATTCATAAAGTTATTGAAGTATGCTCCCTTCATAGTATCCTACCCCTAGTCAAGGATGAGAAAGTTCATTTTTGGTGTCTCAAGCATGGTGTCCAAGGAGTGTAAGAAGGCCATGTTGGTCAAGGAAATAGACATCTCTTGGTTAATGACTTACACGGAGAAAATTGAAGAAGAGAAGTTGAGGGAGAGATCAAGAGGGTTCAAGAAGGATAGAATTAATGGTGGAGGGTTCAACCCTTAAAGGTCCGATTATAGTAACAATGGCAAGGGAAAAGGTGGGCAACGATTTGTTTGACAAGGTTCTACCAACATACCTCCTCCCAAGTTTAAAAAGGACAAGGGTACTAATCTAATAGTCCTAAGAGCAAATATTGGTGCCCAAGTTTTCCCCACTTGTAAGAAGTATGGAAGGACTCATAAAAGAGAGTGCTTGGCAGGCTCTAATACATGCTTTAAATGCGGTAAACCAGGTTATCATAATAGATTATAGAGGTAGGGGTGGTAGTAGGCCTCAAGTCTAAGTTACTCATGGACAACAAGCTCAAAGAGGTGGTCAACGAACCAACCGCTTCTATACCTTTAATGGGAAGTAAGATGTTGAGGAAGCACCAAATGTTGTTACTGGCATGTTAAAGGTCTTTACTTTTGATGTGTATGTATTGTTAGATCCGGGTGCAAACTTGTCATTTGTCACTCTATTCTTAGCTAATAGGTTTGATATATTTCCCAAAATATTAGTAGAGCCTTATTTGGTGTCTACCCCCATTGTGAATCAATTGTTTCTAGTAAGGTTTATAAGGGTTTTCTCATGTCCATCTTGTATAAAGTTATCCCTTGTGATCTCATAGAGCTTGACATGGTAGATTTTGATGTTATAATGGGGATGGATTGGATACATGCATCTTATGCTTCCATAGATTATAGGACTCGTTGAGTCAAGTTTCAATTTCCAAATAAGTTCATTCTCGAATAGAGGGGTCGTGATTCAGTAGTACAGGGTAAGTTTATTTCTTATCTTAAGGCACGAAAGTTGATTGCTAAGGGTTGCATCTGTCATATAGTGAGGGTTAGGAATGTTGACTCTGAAAGTCCTCCTCTTGAGTCGGTCCTCATAGTCAATGAGTTCCCTTATATCTTTCTCGATGACCTTCTCGGTATCCCTCCTAAAAGGTAAGTCGATACCAGTAACAATATGATCCCTGATACCTAACCTATATCTATTCCTCCTTACCGAATAGCCCTGGCGGAATTAAAGGAGTTGAAGGAATAACAAAAGGACTTATTAGAAAAGAGGTTCATTAGGCCAAGTATTTCACCATGGGGTGCTCCCATACTATTTGTAAGGAAGAAGGATGGGTCGCTTTGAATGTGCATAGACTACTGTCAATTGAACAAAGTGACCATTAAGAAAAAGTACCCAATCCCTAGAATAGATGACTTGTTTGATTGATTTCAATGGGTATGTCACTTTTCCAAGATCGATCTTCGGTTCGGCTATCACCAACTAAGGGTGAGGGAGTGTGTTTTTCCAAGACTACTTTTTGAACAAGGTATGGCCACTTCAAGTTTGTAGTGATGAGTTTTAGGTTGCACCGATAGTGTTTATGGACATAATGAATAGGGTGTTTAAACCCTAACTTTATACTTTTGTTGTGGTTTTCATTGACAATATTTTGATTTACTCTCGGGGTAAGGAAGAAATAAGAATCACTTAAGGGTTGTGCTCCAAATGTTGAGAGATAGGCAATTGTTTGCAAAATTTAGCAAGTGCGAATTTTGGTTGAAGGAGGTGGTATTTATTGGTAACATAATGTTAGATGATGGGATCAAGTTTGATTCTATGAAAATGGAGGTGGTCAAGAATTGGTCTAGACCATTGTCTCCTTTGAACATTAGAAATTTCTTGGGTCTAGCCGGTTATTATAGAAGGTTCGTTGAAGGGTTCTCTTCAATCTCATCTCCTATGACAAAATTGATCCAAAAGAAGGAAAAGTTTATATGGATGGATGAGCGTGAAAAGAGTGTCGTCCAAATATTGAATGATGAATTTATCTCTACTCCTATTTTTACTCTACCAGAAGGATTAGAAGGGTTTGTGGTTTATTGTGATGCTTCAAAGATTGGTTTGGCTTGTGTCTTGATGCAAAATGGTAAAGTTATAGCTTATGCTTCTAGATAATTGAAGGTGCATAAGCGTAACTACCCTACCCATTATCTTGAATTAGTGGCCATC
Source organism: Solanum dulcamara (assembly GCF_947179165.1). Classification (NCBI taxonomy): domain Eukaryota; kingdom Viridiplantae; phylum Streptophyta; class Magnoliopsida; order Solanales; family Solanaceae; genus Solanum; species Solanum dulcamara. The sequence goes on from NC_077241.1 coordinate 14,847,904, forward strand.
ATTTTCACTTTAAAGATTTAGAAGCATTACATCTATGAGGTGCATGTGGATGTGTATACTAATCATAAAAGTCTCCAATATGTGTTCACCCAAAAGGATCTTAATGTAAGGCAAATGAGGTGGCTATAACTCTTTAAGGACTATGACATGAGTTTGCATTATCATTCGGGTAAAATCAATGTGGTTGCCGATGCACTTAGTAGAGTGTCTATATGGAGTGTGGCCCATGTTGATGAATGGAAGAGGGAATTGGTGAAAGATGTTCATCGGTTGGCTAGATTAGGGGTGAAGTTGAGTGGCACTAATAGTGGTGGTATGGTTGTTCATAATGGGTTTGAATCATCCTTGGTGGCGGATGTCAACTAAAAATAAGACCTTAACCCAACAATTGTTGAATTAAAGAGTTTGGTGAAGGAAAATAAGGTAGAGTTGTTTTCACAAGTGGGAGATGGGTGCTATACTATAAAGGTTGGTTATGTATTCAGGATGTGGATGGTTTAAGGAGTTTGATCTTGATGGAGGCTCATAATTCTTCATACTCTATTCATCCCAGTTTGATGAAAATGTACCAAGACTTAAACGAGTTTTATTAGTGGGGTGGCATAAAAAAGGACATAGAAAGGTTAGTGGTTGAATGTTCGAATTGCCAACAAGTGAAGGCCGAACATCAAATAATGGGTGTCTTAGCACAAGATATTGAAATCCCCACTTGGAAATGGGAAGATGTGAATATGGATTTCGTAGTGGGTGTGCCTCATACCGAAAGAGTCATGACTCAATTTGGGTAATCATTGATTGAATGACAAAGTCGGCTCAGTTTCTACCAGTTAAGACCTCTTATAGTGCTGAAGACTATGCCAAGTTTTATATTCATGAAGTTTAATTTTAAAGTTATCTTTTATGCTAACGTTTAAAGATCCTATGTTTGATGCATTACAAGTGTCATTATGTTCATGTTGGGTTGCTATTCCTCGTGCCATGTCATTTTCTAGGCTAATGATTCTCATTTGAGGATGAATATTCTCAAGGGGGAGATATTGTAAGGCCCCAAAAAAGTGGAAGGTCCTAAACCAAGGATCAAAGAATGAATTCTCAGAATAGCAGAAAACTAGTACCAGGAGTTGACCATGGAAGCCATCATAGCCCGTGGTAATCACGGACCGTAGTGGGTAACCGAGGTAGATATTTTGAGACTCAAACCTGCAGGGAAGGGATGACGATGAGGACCACAAACCGTGGTGAGAATCACGGACTATGAAGCCCTCCGTGGTGACCCCTCCCCAAGACCCTCAGGAAATTTCCCAAGGCAAGGTCCACGGATGACCTCCATAGATCGTGGAACCCTCCATGGACCGTGGTACATTCCCGTGGTGGTCACTCTGTGGGATTCCTACAAGAACTGCACCAGGCCACCTTTCACGGCCTGTCGTGACCTTCACGGACCGTCGTGACCTTCACAGACCGTGAAGGTGTTCCGTGATGAAACTTCAAAGACTATCCTGTAGGCCTTTTCCAAAATATTTTTCAAGTCCTTTACCAGGGGAACCCACTATGAGCCGTGGTGAGCACCACGGACCATGAAGGGTCCCCATGAAACAAGTTCCGATAAGATTTTAAATGGGACAGTTTGGTCTTTTCTTGTGTTTTAATTCAAAGTGGTGCCATTTGAGGGTAGAATTTACCCATATAAAGATCCTAAACCCTTGCATGACCACATTCTTCACACTTAGGCTCAATACTTACAAATCCTCTCTTTTCTATCTCTCTCAAGAATTACAATGCAAGATTAGAGTTTCATATCAAGGCCTCTCCAAGTTTCCATTTCTTCTCAAGTCTTCATTAGGGATTTTGTTTCCCCCAAGGTATGTGGGTTTCATACATAGGTTATTCCACCCATGGAGCCCAAATGATTTCCTACTTGATATTTTAATTTTCAAAAGATGAATTCTCATGGGATTTTACATAATGACTCAAATTGAATAGATTATGATATATTTTGAGTTTATTTACCTATATTGATGTATATTAACTATCAATTTCATGAAATGAATGAAAATCTCAAGTTCCTATATGAAGGCTTGAAAATGGTTTTGAAGTGTGTATGGTGGGCTTCTTTAAGAAATGTTATTTGATGAATTTCCATCAATCTCATGCATACAAGAATTCTTTAATTGCTTTTGAAGGTTTTTATAAAATGAACCCACCTAGTTTCCTTATGTTAAAGTAAAGATGAAATGAAAGATTTTGACTCCAAATGAAAGTTATGAAGTAAATATTTTTGATATGGGAGTCTTATGATGAAGTGATTGGATGATGAAAGGGCCTTTTAGCCAAAACAAGGTTTCAATATGAAAGGACAATTCTTGCGTTGAATCAAATAAAATGGTTTAATGGGCTATTCCACCGAATGATGTTTTGGTGATTAAGATATACAATGCTTATGCTATTATAATATCTAAATATATTCTGTGGGATTGACCTAGCACCGAATGTAGCATGTTGATGAGGACTCAACCTAAGGGGTCCTTAAGTAAAGTCTCAAGTTGCTTTAACTATGCGCCAACATAGGGGCCCTTGTCGGCTAGTTAGGCTAGTGGATCCCCGATTAGCCATTAAAGTTGAAGTTATAGATATGATTAAAGTTGATGGAGTTCAATCCGGCAAGAATTCTCCCCATGCAAATGTAGGGGGTTATGTTGGATTACATGTAGTAGCTCGTATGGTCTTAAATATCGATTACATTCATCGTCCTACAAAATGATTGTTTTAAGGTTTCATATGATGATTTCTCATGCATGCATTCCCCTATGCATATTGATTATAAATGTCTCTTATGGCCTTCATTATATATCATACTCACATACTTAGTACATTCAAATTACTAACACATACTCTTGCCTATGTGATATCACCATGTAGGAATTGGTGTCGCTCCACATTCTCCTCCCCGTGGTAAGTTTGATTATTGAATGATACTATTATTAGTGAGTTCCCATGATCTGGAAATAACACTAGATAATGTCTATCTGAGACAAATTCTACAGTGACACGTAGTTTTGGAATATAGAAATTGTGACTAAAGATCCACGGACGTGAAACAAAAACATTGATCCGAAGGGTCCACTCAGTGCTAAGTATACTCCCAAGAAAATCTTGCATAAAACTTAGGGTGTGCATTCAGTTTTTCGGTTGGGTTTTGTATTATTCGATTTCGGCTTTAAAAAAAGTGTAATCCAATTTAAACTAAAAAAAATTGATTTGGTTGAATTTTTCTCTTTTCGGTTTGATTTTTCGGTTATGTCAATAATTAATAACATAATCAAAGTTATATTGCATGTTAAAAATAAATAAATATTGCGCTCAAGGAGAAGTAATAATATTAAATTTCTTAAATATACTTTCTAATACAAGCCACGAGTAAAACTTTCAAACACAATAACTTAAATTATTCCTATAGATGTCCAATCATAAAATCTAAGCTAAATCATAATCAAACTTTCAATGAAACTAACTCTAGTTTAAAAAGTATTATAACCTAATACCTATAATTTAGGGAAATAAGAATGGCTAGTAAATTAGGCTTAGTCGTAGTACGGTAAATTACTAGCCCTAATAAAAATTATCTTACTAAAAAATGGAGATGAAAGTGGTTAATTATAACTTTAATTCCTAACCTAAATAATATATATATATATATATATATATAATTCGGTTTGTTCGATTTTTTGAATTTTATTTTTTTAAATCCAAAACCAAAACAAAAACACCAAAAAAAGTAAAATTTCAATCTGAAACCAAACCAAAAAATGAAAAAACTAATCCAAATTAAAATTCGATTTAGTTTGGTTTAATTTTTCGATTTTATCCAAATAATGCACACCCCTATATAAAAATGATACAAAGATAATCTAATAAAACTGAATCATACTAAGAATTTGATACCTACTACTTTGTTCCTAAAATCATGAAAACTAAAAGAAACTTCATCTTAACGCATCTAAATCATGATAATCATATATACCGAGAGCATCATAATTCATGAAACTCTGATAATCTGAGGCATGCATGTAAAAAATTAGCTTATTCATGATCATGAAAATACTTGCATGATATGGGTTCATGAAAATATACTTGAAAATATTGAATTTATAAGACCTTGAAAGTTGGAAAGCTGAACAAGTGGAAAATCTCAGAAAAATGCATCTTTTTGCCCTCTACAAGCATTCACGGGCCGTAAAAATTACCACGGTCTATGGAAAGGGGTCGTGGGGATGATTTGGGAAAGAAGTCTGAGGGGTGAAGTCCAAGATTGGGGTTACGGCCCATGAAAAGTTTTACGAGCTGTAGAAATATGTTGTGAAAAAGGATTAAGGAAAGTTGGGAAAAATTGTTTGGGCCAAGTTTCCATGGAAGGGTATACGGCTTGTAGGAAGTTATACGGACTGTATAACTCACCCTTAGGTCCCCTAAGGATGACTAGTCACTGAGTGGATTTTCACGATAACCTTTATGGTCCGTAAACCTCTTCACAACCCATAGACCATGTCATGAAAAGGAAGATGTCAGGGGGTTGCTAAAGGTATCTTTTGGAAGGTCTTCTACGATCTGTCAAACTCTTTACGGACTATGACCCCATCCGTCAAAACCCCCATTTCCCAAACTTTATTCCTAAGTTTTCTATGGACCACTCTATGTTCCGTGGTGTGTTTCACGGATCGTATAATCTGGTCGTCTAGAGCCCTTCGTCTGATTTTAAGTCAAGGTTATTTGAGTCTTTTTCTATTATTTTATTTATATACTTGGAGGTTTTTGGGGATTAATTGCTAGTCTATAACTAACTTATAACCCTCCAAAGCCCCATTCTTCCAAATCACAAGTTCAATTCTCTCAAGTTTCTCCAAGGCTAGATCTAGGAAAAAATCTTCAATCTTCCATTGAAAGAGTTGATTCAAGCTTCCTAGTCCAGGTATTTGGGAATTCATCCATGTAGTCCCAAGGGTTTTTCAATTATATCTTTCATGAATTTCTCCTAAATTCTAGTTTTGATCGAATTGCATTAGGTCAAATCAATTATGCTCTTACTAATTATAATGATCTATTCATGCGTGATTTCAATTCAATTACATATTTTTAATGTATTTTATAAGGACCCATGCATTATTCTATCAATTTCAAGTATGATTTATGAATTTATGATATGAAGTTTATGAACTCTCATGTATGATTTTCAATAATTATGTATTATGATTCAAGTATGTTCGCAAGTATAAATACATGAATTGTGAAAGGTTTTCTCACAATATGCAAGATGTCATGATTTGGATTCTTAGAAAGGTAAGTATCCACATGTTCAAGTTATGATCATAGTTTTCAATGAGATATTCTTATGATGTATTTTCATGACGTTGGATTGGTTGATTTACCTTTCCTAATGACTATGTTTTATGCATTCCATTTTAATTAACTTAGCACCGAGCGAACATTGTGGTGTGAATCCACGAGGGAACCCTAGTAGAAACCCTTAGTTCCAACACTACGTGCCACCGTAGGTGCCTAAATGGCTAAGCTAGTGGATCCACATATAGCTCATGTTTATGTTTATGATACGGAGTCTACGTTGGCAAGTAGCCTCTCTCTTCTCTGTATGGGAGTTACATCGAATTCCATGTTATAGCTCACATGGTCTTAAATATCGATTAAGGTTAATATCTCGCATATGTATATGCTATATCTACAAGTTTAAAATAATTTTTTATGATATATTGACGTTATAATATGTTTTCATGTGCCTTTAAGTTTTATTGATGATTTCAAAATATTGGTCATACATCACATGTTCATATTGACTATGTCCAATTATCATTGTTCATGCATGCTTCTTACATACTTAGTACTTTTCATGCACTAACACATACTTTTTGCCTACATTTTATTATAATGTAGGGTTCAAGATCATCAAGCTCACCCCACTCGTGGCTAGCTATTGAGTTACTATTCCATTGTTAGTGAGTCCTCATATTTCGACGATGTGACACTTATGATATCTTTTCTTATGTTTCCTATGACTTAATTTCTTATGTTGGCTAGCTAGGAACTTGTACCAAGCCCTATCTAGTCTAGTAGAGGCATGTTAGATATTTATGGAGTCTATGTTGTCCCATTATTTGGACATTTTAGCTTGCTTTCCCTTATAATGAGATTCCTTCATTGAGACTTTTATTACGCATTCATGTTTCATATTATTGTCTTAATTGCCTTATGTATGCTCATGTATGAATGTCAAGACTCTTGGTTGGGGTCTCTCGAGATCCTAATCGCCTTATCACGTCTAGATCCTAGCTTGGGTCGTGAAAGAATTATAATTAATTCATGCATAATAAGATCAATCATGGAGAATAAATCAAAATTCAATAAGGAGCCATAAGAAATCATGAAACCCTAGGATTGAGAATTTATAGCTTGATGGAATTAGGGCTTATTTGGGACTCAATGGGTGAAGAGAGACCCATTGATGAAGTTCTCGCATACCTTGATCAAAACCTAGTGGAATTTGGGAAGAAGACTTGAAGGTTGAAACCTTTGATCTTGCCTTGAGAGAAAACTTGGGAGAGAAGAAACTAGATTTGTAAGAATTAGAGTGAATGGGGAGGTTAGGGGACGTAGGGATCAGATAAACTTTCCTAAATTAGCCCCAAAAGACATAGTATATGAATTAGCAGAATGGGAAAATACCAAATTAACCCATAGTTAAAACTACTATGTGGCATCTACAAATGACATATACGGACCGTACAAAGATATATAGACCGCGAAAAGGTCCGTAGAATCCACAGGGAAAATGCTGGATTTCTAAAGTTTGCATGTATAGAGACTTACACAGTCAATAGAAAACTGTATGGCTCGTACGCCTGCCCATAAAATCTGAGTTTCCTAAGTTTTGAAATTCCATTTTATGGGCCATACTACAATTCGTAAACATTTCTGCGGTCCATCCTAACCATTCGTAAAAGGCAGGGTCCTTTCTTGAATATTTGATGTTTCAATACTTTATTTTACGAAAAAATCCACGGTCTGTGAACTCTTTTACCACTCGTAAACACCTATAGTCCTGTTCAATCAATTTTCTCAAGTTGCTGAAGATAATCTACGACCGGGTTTACGATATGTGAAAGCTTATATATACCATAAAACCTCTCGAAAACCTTAGACCCAATACTCTAACTTTGAATTCTAATCTATGGGTGACATCTATAGTCTGTAAAACTTTGTATAGGGCATAAATAACTCTCAAAAAAGCTACTTTCTGCAGACTTCAGCAAATTTTCAACATTTTTTGATTTATCTGAGTCAAGAATTTTTTGGTATTACAATATCTCCCTCTTGAAAATATTAATCTTCGAATGGGGTCCAATTAGGCATAAAAAGAGTAGGAAAATATCTACAACCTAACATTGAAGGTTAAATACTGAAAACTGAAAGACTGACTAACTTTGAACCAAAAGATGAAGTTTGAATCTAATTTCATGAACATGCATACATACTGAGACATATAAATACTAAAACACATGATTTTGAAGGAACACATATATGAAACTAATACTTCACACTAGAATTGAACTGGAAGGAAAGAGATGGGGGTACTTAGCCATCATATTTGCTTCGGCTTCCCAAGGAGCTCCCTCGACTAATTGATTCCTCTAAAAGACTTTCATTGAAGCGACTTCTTTATTTCTCAACTTATGATCCTGACAGTCTAGAATCTAAACAAGGACTTATTCGTAAGAGAGACTTTACTTCACACCAATACTCTCTAAAGGAAAAACTGTAGTCGAATCAACAAACACACATAAGACACTAGGTGCACTGATTCCAATTCTGGGGCCAAATCCAGCTCATAAGCTACCTTGCCAAAATACCTTAGAATTTGATAAAGGCCAATATAGCTAGGACTTAGCTTCCCTTTATTACCAAATCTCATCATCCTCTTCATGGGTGAGATTTTCAGATAAACCCAATCATCAACATCAAATTCAAGCTCTCTTCTTCTCACATCAGCATAGGATTTTTTCTACTATGGGCAGTACTCAACCTCTCTCTTATTAAGTCAAACTTTCTCCGTAGCCTCATGACCTAACTCAAGCCCTATCAAATCCACTTCACCAACCTTAAACCTCCTTTCATAGAGCACATAACATGGAGTCCATATTTAAATCTTCCCACTTTCTAGTAGGAATGCTAATATCCGGAGTCATACTACTTGGTTTCTGATGCTCAACCATCCCATTCCACAAATAGACTTCCCATTGGTCATAGTATATCTTAGTGGCTCCCAAGTGAATAGAATACAATGAATTATGGGATTCTGCTAGAATCTATTACCTCAAATCATCAATATCTGAAACACACAACTAACCCTAATAACAAAGCACAACATCCCTTTTGGGACACATCCTCAATAGTCTTTTAAGAACCGTTTCCCTTAGTTCAACTAAATCCACCAAATAAACTCCCAAACGGGCAAGTCTATGGACATAATGAAGCAATTTATTTTTCTCATCCTCAACGTGAAAAATACTGCCCATGGAAAATCTACTAAGAGCATCTTCCACAATATTAGCCTTACCGGGATGGTACAAAACACTCATGTCATTATCCTTTAACAACTCAAGCCACCTCTTCTAGTGAATATTCTAATTCTTTTTGATTATATACATACTAAGGACTCTTATAATTAGTGAACACATCCAGAGAACACCATAAAGATAGTGCCTCCAAATCTTTAAGGTAAAGACCATTGATGCTAACTCGAGATCGTGAGTTGGATAATTTCTTTCATTAACCTTAAGTTGCCTAGAAGCATAACCTTCTATATTGCATCAACACACAACTAAGTCTAATTTTGAAAGCCTCAAAATAAACCATAAAACCATCTGAACCTTCTGGTAGAGTCAAAACTAAGGTTGTAGTAAGTCAAGTATTCAACTCCTGAAAAATCATCTCACAAGCATCAAACCAATAGTGGTTTTGCTTTCTTCTAATTCAACTTGGTCAAAGGACAAGCCACAGAGGAAAATTCTTCCACAAATCATTTGTAGTAACCAGGTAAATCCAAGAAACTCCTAATAAATGAGGGTGCAAGAGTTCTAGGCCAGTTTTTTACCGCTTTAGTCTTTTGAGGATCAACATTTATGCCATCTGTAAAAATAATATTTCTAAGGAAAGCTACAAACCTCAACAAAAACCCACACTTAGTGAATTTGGTAAACAACTGATGGGCCTTAAGAGTCTACAAGTTAATTCTCAAATGCCATGCATGTTCATCCTCACTCTAGGAATAAACCAAGATTTCATCTATTAGACAATGAAAAACATATCCAAATACTATTTGAACATTATGTTCATCAAATCCATAAAACCTACAGAAGCATTTGTTAGTACAAAAGACATAACCATAAATTCATAATGACTATACAGAGTCTTGAAGGCTGTCTTCTAAATGTCACATTCTTTGACCTTGGGTTATTGATAGCCTTATCTGAGGTCTATCTTAGAGAAGAAACTGACACCCTGAAGTTGATCGAATAAGTCATCAATCTTCGAGATGGAATACTTACTCTTAATTGTGACCTTCTTGATCTAATGAATTGATGCACATTCCGAGAGAACCATTTTTCTTATGCACGAATAGAATTGGAGAACCCCATAGAGAGATGATGGGTCCGATGAACCTTTTATCTAGAAGGTCCTTCAACTATACTATTCTTGTAACTCTTTAAGATCAGCTGGAGCCATTTTATAAGGATAAATAGAGATAGGGTGGGTATTTTGAAGAAGGTCTATGCCAAAGTTAATCTCCCTTTCAGGAAGGACTCTAGGAAGATCTCCAAAAATAGTTGTAGAAATTCATGCATGACTAGAACTGACTGAACAGTTAGGGTTTTAGAACTAGTATCCTTTACCCGAACTAGATGATAGATAAAACCCTTGGATATTATGTTTTTGGCCTTAAGATAAGAAATAAATTGACAAATAGGTGCTGAGGTACTACCCTTCCATTCGATAACTGGTTCATTAGGAAACTAAAATTTTATGGCTCTGGTTCTAAAGTCAACTGAGGCATAACAAGCATTAAGCCAGTTCATACCAAGAATAACACTAAAATCTATAATTTCTAACTCTATTAGATTAACTGATGTGATTTTCTGAAAACCTTAGACCTGGCAATTTATGTATACCTATTTAGCTAAAGTTGACTTACCAACAGGAGTAAAGACTAAGAAAGGTTCTAACAAGATCTCGGGACTGACATCAAAATTCATAGCAACATAAGAAGTTACGAAGGAAAGATTTACTCCTAGATCTAACAAAACATAAAAATCATGATGAAAGACTCATAACATACCAGTGACCACATCAAGGGAATCCTCCTGGTCCTGTCAAGTCTGAAGAGCATAAAATCTACCTACACTAGAACTAGGTAAAGTACCCTACTGAGGTAGGCGACCTACTGAAGCTGTTGAAGCACTAGTCTGAGTTTGTGGGCAAATATCTCTACCATTACCCTAGGTCAATGGTCAATCCCTTAATCTATGACCGGTTATTCCATATCTAAATAAACCATCTGTACCAACCATGCACTATCCCATGTCATTCTTACCATACTTCTTGCAAGTGGAAAATAATGACCACTAGAAACGTTACCATGAGACTTATAGCCCGATGCTCTGTCCTTATTTAATTTAGGAATCAGAGCACTAAAATAATATGAGTTAGGATAGAAAACTTCTGTCGAAATGAAGAATGACTACCTCCTAATTTCTCATGAGAGTAGTCAATACTATCTATCTGAGTCCCCTTATTATCCGAGCCCTCTCCTTGAGTTTCTCGTCCTTAATTTTTTTGGCATGAGTCATCAAATAGGAGATATCCATATCCTTGATCAACATTGCAGTTTTACACCCTTTCACCATCATCTTAGAAATGCTAGAGATAAACTTATTTATACGGGCCCTAGAGTAGGCAACCATAGTCGGAGCATACTTTGAAAGTTGAGTAAACTTCAAAGAGTACTCCTTGACAATCATATCCCATTTATTTAAATTTATGAACTCTTGAACCTTAGCTTCTCTTAACTCAAGAAGAAAGAACCTGTCAAGAAAAGCACCCTCGAACTTATCCCAATCAACATGATTGACATTATCTACCCTATTATCTTTTCATCACTTGTACCAAATCTGACTACTCTTTTTAACTTATAAGAGTTTGAGTCATCACTCTTAATTAGAATGAAATCCATAATCTCGGTGATCATCTTGATACCCTCTAAGAATTCTTATGGACCCTCCTCCACCTTTGAACCATGAAACTCCCAAGGATTCAATCGAGTGAAGTCCAAACTCTAGTAGAAGGCATATTAGCATTACGGTTGACTAGGGCCACAACCTCTAGATTGGCCTGAGTAGTCATAGCTTATGCTAGCAGTTAGAAAGTAGCACTAAATTTAACATGAGAATCTTGTTAAGCCAAAGGTTCTGCGGGAGCTAGAGGTGCTTATTGTTCCTTATTCTGATTCCTTCTAACATAAGCTCTTCTTTGAGGAATGATGCTGTAAACATGTAGACAAAGTGTTAGAAGGAAATTATATAGAGTTAAATTCTATCACACGATTGATAGTATGAAAGAAGTGAAGTATATCCTCAAAATTTTCATAGACTCCTATTCATAAATGTATCATAATTCATACCCATGAATAGGACTCTACTTAATATAGCTTTTAGACTATCTAAGACACTTGAACCTAATGCTTTGATATCAAGTTTGTCATGATCCCAGACTACTCTTTAGTCAAACTATGATGCTTAGAGACAAAACATACCCCCAAGCTAAGCTCATTGCATGGAGTGACACTAAGATAGCACAATATGACTGAAAATATGGAATGCGGAAGTAAAGTCTCAAATGCTCTATCATATCATCTAAAAGAATCTGACAAGAAAAACATACACATAATCTAACTATCTGAAAGCCTCTACCACTTTGGTGAGTTGTTAGAAAAAATCCCTACCTAACTCCAAAGTATGAAAACTAAAAGAATAATATTGAATGAGAGATAAACTCATCCTCAAAATTTGAGGACTCACCAAACAAGCTTAATTGTTGACCGAATATCTGCACGAAATGTGAGCATGATGAGGAGACTTAAAACTTATATTATGAAGTAATATAGGAAAAAATTATACAGTAAATACTTGAGTAAGACCCCAAAAGTTGAAAAGTCAAAAAATGAGGTTCAAAAGAAGTTTCTCAAAAAAATTTAACTTTTTGCACCAGGTGGTCCTTCACGGGTCGTGGTACTCTTCACAAGCTATGGAGAGCTCCCATGAAGGTCAGTATTCAAATGGAAATCTTAGAGAAGGGGTTGAAGATGGCTCCATGGCTCATGGTGTAAACCACAAGATGTGATGAGGCCCGTAAACCTAACTCCTCAAACTCCTATTAAGGGTGCGTACCACGGAAAACACCATGAGTTATGGTGAGCACCATAGGCCATGGTGGTGTCCGTAGAGGTCATCCCTTCAGATCCAATCTAAGTCCATAACCATGATCACCACAATAGGCCATGGTGAGCTTCTCGGATCATGGTAGGCTTCCATACAGGGTTCGAATTTACTTAAGTTCAAGGGTATTTTGGTCTTTTTTTATATTTTTATTAATAAATTTAAATGGTTTTTAGGGGTTTCTACTAACCTATTAACTACCTTAGTCCCTCCTAACACACTCATTATACCCTAAACACTCAAAATCAAAATTCTCTCTCTAAAAGTGTTCTCTCAAGAGTCTTGTTATTCCTCAAGCAACAAAAAAGAGTTTTTCAAGGTCAAAGCTTCAATTCCTTGAAAATTGGGGTTTCTAAGATAAAAGGTATATGGAAATTATTCCTTGGGCCATTTCACCCATGAAATCCCTAGTTTTCTCTCAAATATCTCTCATGCATTCTTCTTCTAAAATCCCTAATTTCATGGATTATATTGGGTCTTCTAAATTATGGTATATTTCATTTCTATTAGACTAATTATACATAATTCACATCATTTTGAATGATCTCAAGATGAATTTCAATGGACCATGCTATATGCTAGTTTTAAGTATAAAAGGGCAACCCGGTGCACTAAAGCTCCCTCTATGAGCAGGGTTCGGGGAAAGGCCCGACCACAAGAGTCTATTGTACGCAACCTTACCTTGCATTTCTACTAGAGGCTATTTCTAAAGCTTGAACCTGTGACCTCCTGGTCATATGGCAGCAACTTTACCAGTTACTCTAAGGCTCCCCTTTAATGCTAGTTTCAAGTATATTTTCAATAAATTATGATCATGAATTTCAAGTGATTTCAATGAAGCTTTATGAATGACTCATGAAAAATGATGAATAATGTTTCAATGATTCTTTAAGCAAAAGGTTATAGTATAATAAGGGCAATGCATTCACAATTATGTAAAAGAAGTATAAAGGTTATGATGGAATGTCCTCACACACTCTTGATGAAGATGATAAATGAGGTATTCTTATGTTATTGTATAAAATTGTATTGGTATCTATTATAAACTTTCCTAAGGATGTTCCATTGGGATAATGACTAAGCACTAAGAGGACTTTAAGGTAGGGTTCGATTCGGTAGCCATTGTACCTAGCCAAGAGAATCCTAGTAGCAACCTTTAGTTTCTAACTACGTTGCCTGTATAGGTTTATGCTGCCAGTATGGCGTAGCTAGTGGATCAATATATAGCACAAAGTTAGAGAAAGTGTCATCACGGAGTCTACCCTAGTAAGGTAGCTTCCCCCTTCTCGATGTGGGGATCATCTAATTTCATCTTATATCTTGCATGGTCTTATATATCAGTTAAAGGTATTATCCCATATCAAGGTAAAAGAAAGATATAAATTTTTCATGATGATGTTTTGATGCATTGACCAATGATTATAATATTTTAAGTTTTTCATGATTTTACTCATGTTTTAAGATATTGGTCATGCATCCCCTGGTTCATATTGATTATTTCCTATTTTCATTGATCATGCATACTTCTCACATACTTTGTGCATTCCATATACTAACACATACTTTTACCTACATTGTATCATAATGTAGAAATAGATGTTCATCGTGCACCTCCCATTCGTGAGTAGAGTTGAGCTTAGACTAGCACTTATGGTGAGTCCTTGTGCTTCGAGGACAAGATAATTTATTTTTATTGCATCGTTTGACTATTTAATTTTTCTTATATTGTCATGGGTGAGATGGGAGCTTGTCTTATATCGCCATCTAGTTAATAGAGGCATTTTGGATGTTATGGAGTCTATGTTGTCTTTCATTTTGAGTTTGAGACTTATCTCCTTTATTGAGACTTTCATGTTGAGAGTTTATTTTCGCATCTATGTTTTAATTTATTTCTTTACTTACCTTATGGATATTCATGAATGATATGATAGGCTTGGTCGGGGTCCCTCGAAATTCTAATCGCGATATCGCACTTAGGGTCTAGCTTGGGTCATGACAAACATGGTATCAGAGCACAAGGTTCAAGTGTCCTAGGTAGTCTAACATGCCAAATCAAGTAGAGTCTTTTATCGGAGTAAAGCGTGCCACATCTATGAATAGAAGGCTATGAGGCGTCATAGGAAATCATGACTTCTTTCATGATCTCATTGTGATATAAAGTTAAGCTCTAAGTCTTTTTCCTTTAACGCTTTTTCTTTGCAATTATAGAATTATGCCTTTCCAAAGATATTCTATCCGAAGAAATGTTGATGATGAGCAACAAGCTCCAAATGACCCTTTGAGTGAACAAGTCTCTCATACAGAGTTTTGAGCCACTTTTGAAGTTCTCGCTCAAGCCATAACAGCTTAAGTTATCTGAGAGGTGGTGGATCTCATGAACCCAAATGTGGGTATGGTGGCTAGCCAAGTTTGTGAGTTCACTCATATCAACCCTCTCAAGTTTTGTTGTTCTAAGGTGGATGAGGATCCACAAAAGTTCATGTAGGGTATTGGTCAGATTGTTGACATCATGGTAATTAGCCTGGTGGAAAAAGTGGACTTGGAAGCATATTAACTCAAAGGGGTTGCTCAAGTTTGGTATGACCAATGGAATGATAAAAGAGGTAGAGATGATGGTCCTGTTGATTAGGAGGAACTCAAGGATGCTTTTTTTAATCTTTTCTTTCATTAAGAGTTAAGGGAGGCTAAAGTTCAAGAGCTTATCAATTGAGCCAAGATAACATGAGTTGAGGTAGTATGCCCCCATATTTACAAAGATGTCCAAATATGCTCCTTTCATGGTTGCGGATCCAAGGGCCCAGATGAGCATGTTTGTTTTGGGTGTGTCCAATTTGGTGGTCAAAGAATGTAGAACCACCATGCTTATCAATAAGATGGATTTTCAATACTTATGACACATACCGAGCAAATTGAGGAGAAAAAGTTGAAGGAGAGGTCTAGAAGGGAGTACAAGTAGTCTTGAACTGAAGGTGGAACTTCTCTTATGGTAAGTCCAAGAATGGTGGTCATTTCATCAAAATTATTATGCCCAAGATTCATCTAATGCTCTAGCTCCAAGGTTTGATAAAGATAAGGTGCCTAATCCCAAGGAACAAGGAGGAGCTCTGAAGGGTTAAGTCATTCTTTCATGTAAGAAGTATGGGAGAACCCACAATGGAGAATGCTTAGCGAGATAGAATGTACGCTATAGGTGTGGAAAACTGAGTCATCATGCAAATGAGTATAAAAGTGGTGCTAGACCCTAGTCTCAAACTCAGTCTATCGATCGTCCAGATCAGTATGATATTACATCGGGTGGTGGTCAGCGCCAAAATAGGTTTTATGCCATTCAGACTTGTTAGGAGTTAGAGGATTCGCCCGATGTGGTGACTAGTATGTTGAAAGTCTTTGACTTTGATGTTTATGCAATTTAAGATTCGGTTGCTACTCTATCATTTGTTATTCCTTATCTTCCTATGAAATTCATTGTTAGTCCTGAGATCTTGTTAGAGCCTTTTTCAGTCTATACTCCTGTTAGTGATTTGATTGTGGCTAAAAACATCTATCAAAATTGCCCAGTTTTAGATATTCATAAAGTCATCTAAATTGAACTTTTTGAGCTTGATATGACTGATTTTGTTGTTATTCTTTGTATGGATTGGCTTAATGCATGCTATGCTTCTATATGTTTTAGGACCCATGTGGTCAAGTTTCAGTCTCCTAACGAGACAGTCCTAGAATAGAAAGGTAGTAATTTTGTGTTTAACTTTCAATTTATCTTATGCCTTAAAGCTCGAAAAATAATTTCTACAGGTTGCATTTATCATCTAGTCCAGGTTAGAGATACAAACTCTAAATCTCCTACTCTTGAGTCAATTTTAGTTTTAAATGAGTTTCTGGAAGTTTTTCCCGATAATCTCCAAAGAATCTCTCCCAAAAGGGAAATAGACTTTGGTATCAATATTCTCCCCAATATTCCATCTATCCGTATTCCTCCTTATTGAATGGCCTCAGCAAAATTAAAAGAGTTGAAAGAGCAGTTGAAAGATATTTGTGATAAGGGTTTCACTACCCTGAATATCTCTTTATGGGGTTCTCTAATTCTCTTTGTTAGGATACTAGATGGTTCTCTCTATATGTTTGTTGATTATCGATAATTGAACAAGGTCACAATTAAGAATAAGTATCCCATTCAAAACATTAGTGACTTATTCGATCAACTTCAAGGAGCAAGCTACATGCCAAATATTGATCTTTGATTGGGTTATTATCAACTCCGAGTAAGAGAATGTGACATTTTGAATACAATTTTTACAATTTTGTATGGTCATTTTGAATTTTTGGTTATGTCTTTTGGACTAACAAATGCTCCTATAACTTTTATGAATTTAATAAATAGGGTGTTCAAGAAATATTTAGATATGCTCATAATTATGTTCATTGATGATATCTCTATTTATTCTCAGAGTGAGGAAGAACATGCCGAACATTTTCAAATTTTCTTGCAAATTCTCAAGGACTTTCAGTTATTTGCTAAGTTTAGCAAGAGTGAATTTTTGTTGAGGTCAGTTGCTTTTCTTGTCCATGTTTTCTTCGGTGAAGGTATTATGGTTGATCCTATGAAGACCAAAGGGGTTAAGAATTGGCCTAGACCTTTGTCTCCTTCTAAAATTTGGATTTTCTTGGGCTTAGCCAGTTATTATAGATAGTTTGTGTAAGGTTTCTCTCCCATTCATTGCCCTTGACTACTTTGACTAAAGAGAACGTGAAATCCCAATGTTCTGAGGCATATAAGAAGAGTTTTCAAGAGTTGAAAGATAGACTTACTTCCACTCTAGTTTTGAATTTGCCGGATAGTTCCAATGGGTTTGTTGTCTATTATAATGCTTCACGAGTTGGTCCTGGTTGTGTTCTAATGTAGAATGGTAAAATGATAGCCTATGCTTTTAGGAAACTCAAGGTTCATGAAAAGAACTACCTGACCCATGACTTGGACATGGCGGTAGTAGTATTTTCTTTGAAGTTGTGGAGAACTATCTATATAGTCTCTATGTCGATGTATTCATCGATCACTAGTGTTTGCAATATGTATTCACTCAAAAGGATTTGAATCTTTGATAATAGAGATGGTTTGAATTATTGAAGGACTATGACATGAGTGTGTTATACCATCCGAGAAAGGCAAATATGGTTTCCAATACTCTTAGTAGATTGTCTATGAAAAGCATTACCCATGTTGGTGGTGAGAAGAAAGTGTTAGTTTGGGATGTTGATAGACTAGTCCTTTTGGGTGTTTGATTGGTTAATGCTAAGGATGGTAGTGTCGTTACTCAAAAGGATTCTGAATCATCTTTTGTGGGGGATGTTAAGGACAGGCAAGATAATGACCCTACTTTTGTTGAATTGAAGAAAACGGTTGCTGAAAAAGCCATTGAGGCTTTCTTCGAATGGAGAGATGGTGTTTTGAGATATCAAGGCTAATTATGTGTTCTCGATGTAGATGGCTTAAGGATAATAATATTGTCCAAGGCTCATAATTTGCGATATTCTATTCATCCGAGTTCCATAAAGATGTATCGTGATTTGATGAAAGTGTATTGGTGGATGGAATGAAGAGGGATATTGCAGAATATGTGGCTAAGAGTCCTAATTGTCAACAAGTGAAAGTTCAGCATAAAAAATAGGATATTAGCTCAAGATATTGAGATTCCTATTTGGAAGTGGGAAGCCTTGAATATGGAATTCATTACACAATTACCTTATACTCATAAGCAACATGAATGGATCTGGGTGGTTGTTGAACAGATGACTGAGTCAACTCATTTTATTCCTGTTAAGACCTTATATTTAGTCGAAGACTATGCTATATTATATATTTGAGTGTTGGTTAAGATTCATGATGTCCCTTTATCTATCATTTTGGATTGGGTAATCAGTTTCCATCTCAGTTTTGGAGATCTTTCCAAAAGGGTCTTGATAATTAAATGAAGCTTAGTATAACTTTTCACCCTCAAACAGATGGTCAGGATGAGCATGCCATTCAGATCTTAGAGGAGATGTTCAGAGCCTATGTTATTGATTTTAAAGGTAATTTGGATGATCATTTTCCATTGATAGAGTTCTCCTATAATAATACTTACCATTCAAGCATTCAGATGGCTCCATTTAAAACCTTATATGGAAGGAGGTATAGGTCTCCTATTGGTTGGTTTGAGGTGGATGAAGTTACCTTGATTGGACCTTAGTTAGTACATGAGGCTATGGAGAAGT
This sequence comes from Solanum dulcamara, assembly GCF_947179165.1. Lineage (NCBI taxonomy): Eukaryota > Viridiplantae > Streptophyta > Magnoliopsida > Solanales > Solanaceae > Solanum > Solanum dulcamara. The sequence goes on from NC_077241.1 coordinate 14,866,710, forward strand.
TAAGATTAATTAGAGAAAGATGGAAAACTACCCAGAGTCGATAAAAGTCCTATTGATATGTGAGGAGAAGAGAACTTAAATTTGAGGGTAATGATTGGGTTTACTTGAAAATCACTCCCATTAAGGGTGTGATGCATTTTTGAAAGAAAAGGAAGCTTAATCCATGCTATGTAGGTCCATACCAGATTTTTAGGCGGATTGGCAGGTCATATGTGAGTTGGATTTGCCTTCTGATTTACCATCGGTGTATCCGGTGTTTCATGCATCTTTATTGAGGAATTTTATTGGTGATCTTAGCTCTATTATGCCTTTGGATAATATTGGTGTAAAAATGAGTCTTTTGTATGAAGTGGTTCTGGTTAAGATCCTTGATTGGCAAGTTAAAAAGTTGAGAAACAAGGAAATAGCTTCAATTAAATTATTATGAAGGAACCAAGAGGTTGAGGGTGCTACATGGGAAGGCAAAGCCGATATGTTCATGATATCTTCATCTCTTTTATTTCCTTCCTAGTTTAGGTATTAAGTTCCTTCATGACTCGCTCAGCCCAAATCATGTGTTTTAGTTATTCTCATGTTTTCATCTGCATTATTGTTCATGAAATGGTTTTAAAGTCATGATTTAGCTTAAGATTGTATATTCCATATTTTATGCATTTTCGAGATATTTTCCATTCATGTTTGATTGCTATGTTTCTTTTCTATTCCATTCATTCTATCTTGAGTCCCATTTAAGGACGAATGTTTCCAAAGGGGAGATATTATAAGACACTGGAAGTTGAAAAGTTAGAAAATGAGGTTCATAAAAAGTTTCTCAGAAAAATCTCAGCATTTAGAACTAGGTGGTCCTTCTCAGGTCATGGTACTCTTCACAAGTTGTGGAGAGAACCCGTGAAGGTCACTAGTTAAATGAAATCTTAGAGAAAGGACCACAGATGGTCCCATAGCCTGTGGTGTGAACCACGAGCCATGATGAGGCCTATGAACCCACCTTCTCAGACTCTAATTTAGGGTGCACACCACAGAAGGCACCACGGGTTGTGGTGGCCTCCGTAGAGGTCATCCCTTTAGACCCAATCTGAGTCCATCACCAAGATCACCACCACGGGCCATGGTGAGCTTTATAGACCATGGTGTGCTTCCGTCCAGGGGTCTAAATTTAGTTAAGTTCAGGGGTGTTTTGGTCTTTCCTATATTTTCATTAATGAATGTGGATGGTTTTGGGGGATTTATACTAAACTATTAACTACCCTAAGCCCTCCTAACCCTCTCATTATCACACAAACACTCAAAATAAAAATCCTCTCTCTAAATGTGTTCTCTCAAAAGTCATCTTCTTCGTCAAGAACCTCGAAGCATCTCTTCAAGGTCAAAGCTTTAATTCCTTTCAAATTAGGTCTTCTAAGTTGAAAGGTATATTGGAATTCTTCCTTAGGCCCTTTCACCCATGGATTCCCAAGTTTTCTCTCAAAATATTCTCATGAATTATTCTTCTAAAAGCTCTAATTCATGGATTACATTGGGTCTTCTTAATTATGATGTATTTTATTGTTATTAGCCTAATTATGCATAATTTACCTAATGTTGCATGATTTCAAGATAAATTTTAATGACACATGCTATATGCTAGTTTCAAATATCTTTTCAATGAGTTATGATCATGAATTTGAAGTGATTTCAATGAAAACTGTATGATAGATTACCAAGTCTTATGAACGACTCATGAAAAGTGATGAATGATTTTTCAATGAAGCTTTAAGCAAGAAGGTATAGTGCAACAAGGTCAATTCTTGCACAATCATGGTAAAGAAGTATAAAGGTTGTAACTGAATCTCCTCACACACTTATGATGAAGATGATAGATGAGATGTTCTTATGTTATTGTATAAAGTTTGATTCGTATCTACAATAACCTTTCTTAATAATTTTATTGACTATGTTTTTATAAAGTTCCATTGGGATAATGACTAAGAACTGAGAGGACTTTAAGGTGGAGTTTGGTCCGGTAGCCATTGTTGCTATCCAAGGGAATCCTAGTGATAACTTTTAGTCCTTAACTACGTTGCCCACTAGATTTATGATACCAATATGGCGTAGCTACTGAATCTACATATAGTACAAAGTTAGAAAAGGTACCATCACGGAGTCTACCCTAGCAAGGTAGCCTCCCCTTTCTCGATGTGGGGATTATTAAATTTCATATTATAGCTCGCACGGTCTTATATGTCGGTTAAATGTCCTATCCAATATAAAGGTCGAAGAATGTTATAAAGTTCTCATAATGATGTGTTGATGCATTGACCAATGATTATGATATTTTAAGGTTTTCATGGTTTTAAGATATTGGTCATGCATCTTATGGTTCAGATTGATCATGTCCTATTTTCATTGCTCATGCATACTTCTCACATACTTAGTATATTCCATGTAGTAACACATCTCCCATTCGTGAGTAGAGTTGAGCTTAGACTAGCACTTGTGGTGAGTCCTTTTGCTTCAAGGACAAGATACTTTATTTTCATTATGTCATTTGATTATTTCATTTCTCTTATATTGTCATGGGTGAGCTTGGAGCTTGTCTTATTCCTTCATCTAGTTAGTAGAGGGATATTGGATGTTATGGAGTCTATGTCGTATTTCATTTTGAGTTAGAGACTTATTCTCCTTTATTGAGACTTTCATGTTGAGACTTTACTTTTGTGTATATATTTTGGTTTATTTCTTTACTTAAATTATGGATGCTCATGAATGATATGCTAAGAGACTTGATTGGGGTCCCTCAAGATTCTTATCATCGTATCGCACCAGGGTCTAGCATGGTTTGTAACAACTTGGAATATACTAAGTATGAGGAGCACGTATAAGAAAACATGATATCTGTACATGATAAGTCTATAAACTGAGTACTTTAACTAAAACATCTGAAATAGATAATAAGTGCAATAATCTGAAAGTCTGAATGTGGGAGAAACTACTAACCAACATAAACTCTGTGAGCTAAAACATAGAGATCAGTGTACTGCTTCCACACGAAAAAGAGAGTGTCTATACTTACCAAGGTATGGATCATGATATTTGAGCTAAGGTGGATCGACTAGCTAATGTCTATCTGAGAAAAACCCTTTGGTGTCACTTAGTTTTGGGACTTAGAGATTGAGACTAAAGGTCCATAGACGCTAAATGGAAACCTTCATCCCAAGGATCCACTCGGTGCTAAGTATACTCCCAACGTAAATCCTACATAAACTGATACAATAATAATTTGATAAAACTGAATCATACTGAAAATATGATACATACTAGGTAGCTCCTAAAATCATGAAAATTGAACATTATCTAAAAGATAATTTATATAAAATTATATAAATCATGATAATCATATATAATAAGAGACACTTTATCTGAAAGCATCATAATTAATGAAATTATGACAATCTGAGGCATATATGTGAAAAATTAGCATAGTCGTGATCATGAAAATACTTACTTGTTATGGGTTCATGAAAATATCCTTGAAAATATTGAATTATAATCAATTAATACATAATAAGATCAATCATGGAGAATAAATTAAAATTTAATAAGAACCCACAAGAAATAATGAAACCCTAGAATTGAGAATTTATAAATTGAAGGAATTAGAGCTTCTTTAGAACTCAATGGGTGATGAGAGAATCATTGATTAAGTTTCCACATACCTTAATCAAAACCCTAGATGAATTTGGGGAAGAAGATTTGAATCTTGAAACATTTGTTCTTGCCTTGAAAGAAAATTTGGGAGAGAAGAAACTAGGAGAATAAGAGTGAATGGGGAGGTTGGGTGTAATGAACCTGAAGGTTATTATTAGAAATCCTTAGAAAATTATCATTTCCCCCTACAGTTAGTTGCCCCAAGTCATGTTTGATTAGTTTTTGAGGCTAAAACTTAAATTAGTTTGGAAAGTTGAGATTTTGAAAGTTTTTGAGTTATAAAGTTTTAAGTTTTTAAAAGTGGGTTTTGACTTCCTTCGGAGCTATGATTCTTGATGGAATTTTGTTAGTTTCATTAGCTTCAGATGTGGTATTTGGTCTAGTAGGTTATCATCTTTATTTCTAAGATTTTTATGGTTATTTGGATGCTTGAGTTGTGATTTGAGTGGAAGTTAGGCCAAAGTTTGACTTTGATCAACATTCATGATTGAGATGCTCGAAATAAAATTCCATCAATTTTGTTGGATTTAGGAAATGATTTTCAGCCTAGGTAGGGTTTTGGTTTATATTTTGGAGGTTCTGAGGGCATTTTGGTATTTTAGGGTGAAAATTATCTTGTGGCTTATGCGGGTACTGGGTCAAAGAGACCTCGATCCATATTTCAATAGGTCCATTGAGTACAAAATGCCGAGTTTAGTGGGGTAGCATAATTAGGTTGTGTGCACCAAATTCTAAACGAATTTTGAGGATCCCTTCGGTGAATTTTTTATGACTTGGTGTTCCTAATCTTATTGTTTTTGATGACTGATGACTTGTTCATCACGATTATTGGGCCTTTTTCGCGATCTTGTAAGTATTAATTATTATGCATTGTGATTGTGTGAGCCTTGCCATGACCGCGTAGGTCAAAGTACCACATGAATCATGATTGCATGAGTCATTACTGCGATTGCGAAGGTTAATAAAGAGTTGCCTTTGATAAGCATTATGATCACATGGATTGGGTCGCCATTTGTAATGAACTCTAAGGTCATTTTCATGATTTTGTGTGTTTTTACTATTTTAACCCTTTCCATAGCTTCTTGATAGCTCTTAAGTGATGTTGGGATGGGTCATGCGCTTCCTAAGGCGTTCGTTTTAGTTTTGGAAGTGGTTTGGCCATTTTAGAGGCTTAAGGTTTGATAGAGTTGACTTTGGTAAACATCCGGAGATTCAGGTGTTATGTGAGAATTCCGATGATTCCATCAGCTCTAGAAGGTCCATTTTAGTCCAGAAGGAAGGATTTTTGGGTTTTGGAATCTTCATTTTGAGTTTGGGTGGTGTTTCCTTTTTAACTTTAAGGTTAGGCCTAGTTTGACTTCAGTCAACTTTTTGAGAAAACGTGCTCGAATAAAAATTTCATCAGTGTTGTTAGCCTTACAATTCCTTTTTTAGTTGGTATAAGACCTCGGGAGAATTCAGGAAGTTCATATTCAAAATAGATACAAAGAATGAAAGTGTATAAAGATGCAGGAAAATGGCACCAGAAACCGACCACAAAAAGCCATAATGAGTCGTGAAATGCACCACACCCCGTGGTGGTGATTTAGAGGCTTAGTCCTACAGGCACAGTCCACGGAAAACCACCAACGGTCATAGAGCCTTTCATGGACTGTGGAGTAATCCGTGGAGGGCACTTTTGCAAGACTTCTGTAGGACCTGCACCACGGCTTTCATGGACCGTTAAGGCCCGCGTGAAGAATCTTCAGAGGCTACCCTGCAGGCCCTTCTCCGAGGTGTGAATTCTGGGTAGCCCATTAATATATATTCTGGGTTATTATTTTTGTTGATAAGCTTAAGGTATGAATTTCGGGTGCCCCTGTTTATTAATGAGATCAAGACTTATTCCGGGTAATTTATGATACTTTTGGAAGATTTTTTCCCCATAATTATGAGTTTACATTTGGGAATTCTTCTGGTATCTTATGAGTTGTGGTTATGGATGTAATTACCTATTTTGTTGAGTTGCTTGATTATTGTATGATCTCCTTGTACCCTTTTTGCTTGAGTTCATAGACTCTTTGCTGCTCTATTATTGTTAGTATTATCGTGCTATTTATTATGTATTTTATTATTTTTGATCTCGATGGGCCTATTATGCCTATTGAGTACCTGGTGTTTTGGTACTCATACGACACTTTTGTATCTTTTTGGATGTAGCTCCCAGTTCAAGCCACCCTCAGTACGCGCCTGATCATCCGTAGCAGTGCCAATTTTGGATTGTGGTGAGCTCCCGGCGTTCAGAGACTTGCTAAACTCCCTCTTTTTCTCTAACATGTATTTTGTATTTTGGAGAGTCAGATCTGTATTGTATAATCATACACTTTGTCGCCTTTTTTACTTAGAAGCTTTTATGTTGGTCACACCAGGTTTGGGGTTTGGTCTAGTGTTAGTTCGTCTTTTCGTTTGGTCATTATCACGACTTTTATATAATTTGTATAGTATTTGCATATCTATACCTTTGCCTGAATTTTCTTTGGTTATATTCTCTTTCTTCCACATTCTTATGTTATTGATTAATTAATTAGATTGAGATTTGTCTTTTGCTTGTCTTTTGTTTGGCTTTCCTACTCAGAGGTTATAGTAGGTGCTATCATGGTACATATTCGGGTCATGAAAGAATGGTACAAATAAAGAAGACCAAAAAATTAAAGGGAAGTCAAACTTCTTGAATAATTAGAGCTTAGGTTTACTAGTCTCGTTGTTATAGGAGAAAGTGTCTAGTAGAGTCCCGCAGATCGGTACAATGACATATGTATCCAATCTTCGGGAAGCTATAGGACATTGTTAGGAATTAATTCACTATTCTTGTTTTTTATCGTGCGCTAATGATGATGAACACCTCTAAATCCAAAATTTATTTCATTCTTTCTCAAATGGAGAGGAAAAGATTCAGTTGAGGTGAACGAGGACCCCCTATGCCTATAGAGAGAGCCCTAGATTGAGATAGAGGTCAAGACTGACACAGAGGTCATTGTAGAGCTCAGGCCAAAACACATTGCTGCAGCCAGAGATAAAGGTTGAGAAGTACGAGTCTCGACCAGCGAAGTAGAATCTAGCCCAGCCTCTACACGTATTTGTGGCCACCCGCTATTATAGGATATGGCTCAGATCCTCAACTTCATGGAGAGTATGTCTTGATCAAGGACACTACCAGTACTTCAGGGCGGACCTCAATTTCGAGAGGAGGCTTAGAGTACAGGGCAGGTAGAGGCACAGTATGATCCAGCACCAGTTCTACAACCTACTACTACAACTCTCCGTTCGGTAATTCAGCTTATTCCTATGGATGTTTAGCACATGAAAGCTAGGCTGATTATGACTGCGGAGGAGTACAAGAAGTTAGGGAGGTTTATCAGATTGGGTCCTTCTAGGTTCTCTAGTACCACAGGTGAGGATGCCTATGAGGTTTTGATCAGTTGCAAGGAGAGGTTATATAACCTTGGATTGGTGGAGTCCTACGGGGTTGATTTCACCGCTCTCCAACTGGATGGACCAGTAAAGCAGTGATGGAGATCTAATTAGCTGCAGACCTATGGGATCACCATCCATATCATGGACTCAATTCTCAGATGCCTTCTTACAGAAGTATATACCCGCAGCTTAATAGAATGATTGAGAGATGAGTTCATATTGCTGGGACAGGTATTAATGACAGTAAAAGAGATGATTCTCAATTCCATGAGCTCTCTAGGCACGCGACCATGATTGTGTTGACAGAAGAGGAGTGGGTACGCCGGATTGTTAGAGGGTTATCTATTCTCTTGAGGTTAGCTACAGAGCAGATGGTTGCAGTGGGTTATTCGTTCTTGTAGATAGTATACCATGCCCATACAGTTGAGGCTATATGTCATAAGGCCTATATAGGATGCAATAAGAAGCCTCATCGTCAGAGCAGTTTCAGTGAGCACTATTTATACGATAGAGGTTATTTTGGAAGAGGCCATCCATAGTGTTATCCACCAAGTAGACCGGTATAGGCAGCCTTATAGCTTACCGATGGTGGATTAGTAGGTTCCGACATTCAAAGTGAACAGACTTCGGGTCAGTCTTCTTAGGGTGAGACTTCTGGGTATTCGAGCAGTGGTGGCCCTTTAGGCTTAGTGGGGATATCACATGGTGGTTAATTCAGAGGATCGTGCTATGAGTATGGTTTGATCGATCACTTTGCTTGGAAGTATCCTACTATTAGCTACCATAGGCACCAGATGCAGCAGGTTCAAGCCCCTAGGGCCAGTTAAGCCATCCAGAGAGATTGTGTAGGGTGGTAGAGGTAAGTGTCAAGGTACTAAGGGTGGTCCCAGGTAGGCCGAACAAGTGGTAGGGATAGATGCAGTCATATGTATGCCTTTTTGGGTAGATAGGAGAAAGAGACATTAGATATCATTATCACAGGTACGATCTTTGTCTCTCAGCAGCCTGCCTATGCTTTATTTGATTTTGTATGTATTTAATCATATGTGTCTGCTCGTTATGCTACTTGATGAGATGATTTATGTTAGCCATTACCTGTGCCTATGTGTGTAACTACCCTTGTAGGTGATTCTTTAGTAGTGGATCAAGTGTATCAATCTTTTGTGTTGACTACTGTGGGATATGATACTAGAGCAGACTTGATTATGCTAGATATGATAGACCTTGATTTGATTCTAGGCATGAACTGGTTATCCATTTATCATGCGGTTTTGGATTTCTTCTCTAAGACCATTACCTTGTGTATGCCTGGCATCCCTTCGGTCGTGTGGTCAAGTCCAGTTAGCCATATATCATATGGTGTGATTTCCTTTCTTAGGGATCAGCGGTTAGTGGGGAAGGGGTGTCTAGCCTATATTGCTTATGTCTATGACACTAGTGATGACACTCTTTCTATTGATTCATTTTTGGTGGCCCTAGAGTTCCCTGATGTATTTCCTACCGATATACATGGTCTCCCTCTTTAGTGTGACATTGATTTTGGCATTGATGTTGAGCCGGGTAAACAACCAGTCTCTCTTCCACTGTATCAGATGGCTCTAGTTGAGTTGAGGGAGCTTAAGGTATAACTCCAAGACCTATTTAGTAAGGATTTTATCAGGCCCAGTGTGTCTTCTTGGGGCGCTCCCATTCTATTCGTGAAGAAAAAGGATGGTACCTTGCACATATGTATTGATTATAGGTAGTTGAATAAGGTGACAATCAAGAATAGGAATTCGATGTTGTGGATTAATGATTTATTTGACCAGCTCCAAGGTATAGCAGTGTTCTCTAAGATAGACTTGAGGTCAGGGTATCACCAGTAAGGATTAGGGAGTCAGATATCCCTAAGACTACTTTCAAGACTCGATACAGACACTATGAGCTCTTAGTCATATCTTTTGTGTTGACTAATGCCCCCGTAATATTCATGGATTTGATGAACCATGTAATCAGGCCCTACTTGGACTCTTTTGTCATTATATTCATTGATGACATTCTAGTCTACTCCGGTAGAAGAGGGCAGCATGAGCAGCACCCGAGGATAGTAGTTCAAACTTTAAGGGATCAGCAGTTGTATGCCAAATTCACCAAGTGTGAATTTTCGCTTGAGTTTGTGGCATTCCTAGGGCACATGGTTTCCAAGGATGGGATTATGGTAGATCCGGCGAAGATAGAGACAGTCCGTGATTGGGCTAGGCCCACTTCTTCTATTGAGGTCCGTAGTTTCATTGGGTTGGCAGGGCATTATAGATAGTTTCTAGGGGGGTTCTCTTCTATTGCAGCGCCTTTGACCAGAATGACTTAGAAGAATGTTCCTTTCCAGTGGTCTGACGAGTTTGAGGCAAGCTTCATGAAGCTCAAAGCCTTGTTCACTTCAGCTCTAGTTCTGACCCTTCCAATTGAGAACTAGGGATTTATAGTGTATTGTGATGCTTTAGGTGTTGTCCTGGGTTACGTTTTGATGTACAAGGGTAGAGTTATTACATATGCTTCCGGGTAGATGAATGTCCATGAGTGAAACTACCCCACACATGATTTAGAGGTAGCAGCTGTAGTCTTCACATTGAAGATTTGGAGGCATTACTAGTATGGATCCCATTGTGACCTCTACAATGACCACCACAGTCTCCTTTACATATTCAGCCAGAAAGACCTTAATTTGAGACAGCGCAGGTGGTTAGAGTTACTGAAGGACTATGATGTTACTATTGTCTATCACCCAGGACCTTAATTTGAGACAGCGAAGATAGTTAGACTTACTGAAGGACTATGATCACTATTCTCTATCACCCTAGCAAAGAAACTATTGTAGCAGATGCTTTGAGCTAGAAGGCAGTGAGTATGGGTAGTTTGGCCTTCATATCATTGTAGGAGTGGCCTCTAGCTTCAGACATTCAGTCCTTAGCTAACCAGATGACTCACCTTGATATTTCTAAGCTGGGCAGGGTACTTGCTTGTGTGGAGGCTAGTTCTTCCTTGATGGAGCAGATATGAGCACAACAGTTTGAGGACTCACAGTTGAGGGTGATTTTTGATAAGGTGCTCAGTTGGGAGGCTAGGATGGCGACCTTAGATCCATAGGGAATTTCGAGGATTGAGGGTCATATATATGTTCTTAAAGTTAGAGATCTAGTCAGGTTTATCCTTGAAGAGCTTCATTGTTCCAGTTATTCCATTAATACTGGTGAGGCAAAGATATATTGCGACCTACGACAACATTACTGGTGGTGTGGGATGAAGTGGGACATTGTAGCATTTGTGGCTAGGAGCTTAAATTATCAACAGGTCAAGTTCGAGCATCAGAAGCCAGGTGGTTTAACCCAGCGACTACCCATTCCAAAATGGAAATGGGAGCAAATAGCTATGGAATTCATAGTAGGTTTACCATGTACATCCTAAGGTTTTGATTATATTTGGGTCATTATAGATCGACTGACCAAGTTTGGTCACTTTTAACCAGTCCAGACTACCTACACTTCACAGAAGTTAGCTCAGATTTACATTCGAGAGGTGGTTCAATTACATGGGGTGCCAATATCTATCATTTTTAATCATGGTACACAGTTTACTTCATATTTCTGGGGGTCTATTCAGAAGGATTTGGGTACTCGAGTCAAACTTAGCATAACTTTCCACCTTTAGACTGATGGTCAGTCAAAAAGTACTATTCAGGTCTTAGAGGACACACTAGGGGCTGTGTTATTGATTTTTGAGATCTATGGGATCAGTCCTTGACTTTGGCAGAGTTCTCTTATAATAATAGCTACCATTCGAGCATTGAGAAGGTTACTTTTGAGGCATTGTATCATAGGAGATGTCGTTCCCCAGTGGGCTAGTTTGATACTTTTGAGGTTATGAACTGGGGCATTAATTTGTTAAGTGACTAGATGGATAGAGTTCATATGATCTAGGAAAGGCTCTGTACTGCTTAGAGTATGCAGAAGAGTTATGCTGATCGGAGGGTTCTTCCTTTGGAGTTTATGGTTGGATATCGGGTATTCCTACGACTGTCGCCCATGAAGGGAGAAATGAGATTCAAAATGAGGGGTAACTTCATCCCTAGGTTTACTGGTCCTTTTGAGATCTTGAGACAGGTAGGGGAGGTAGCTTATGAGTTGGCCTTGCTCCCAGCACTATCAGGTGTTTATCGTGTGTTCCATATTTCTATGTTGTAATGGTACATCCCTGATAAGTCTCACGTACTTTAGTGGGATTCAATTTAGTTTGATGAGTTCTTAGCCTTCGAGAAGGAGTCTGTAGCTATTTTGGACAGGCAGGTTAGAAAGTTGAGGTCTAAGGAAATTCCATCAGTGAAAGTCTAGTGGAGGCACTGATCAATCGAGGAGGCTACTTAGGATACCGAGAAGGACATGCGGACCCGATATCCTTATCTTTTTTAACCATCAGGTATCTCTCTCCCTTTACTTTCGAGGATGAAAGTCCATTTAGTAGTGGATGTTGTAATGACCTCCAAGGTTATTTTCATGCTTTTGTCTGTGTTTATCATTTTAACCCTTCCCATAGCTTATTGATAGCTCTTACGTGATATCGGGATGGGTGGCGCGCTTACTAGGGTCTTCGTTTGAGTTTTGGAAGTGGTTTTGCCATTTTATAGGCTTAAGGTTTAATAGAGTTCACTTTGGTCAACATCTAGAGATTCGTGTGTCGTGTGACAATTTCGACTAGGGGTGTTTATCGGGCGGATCGGATGGATTATCATGCTTAACGTTTTGACTTAACGGTTATCGTCTTTTAAAAGTACTAATCCGTTAGCCAACCTATAAGATATCAGTTGGTTCGGTATCGGATTAGCAATTATCGGACGGTTATCGGGCTGTGTATTGGTGGTATGGTAACATGTAAAATTTTTGTCGTTTACTTCAATTTCCCTAACAACAACCCGCCATTTAAACTTCACACTTTCACAGTATATTCATATATAGCTAGTTAGCTACAGGCCTACAGCCACCATGACAGTCAAGAAGAGTACACAATACACATAACTTAACACTACACTGAGCTTTGAAGATTAAAGAAAACAAATTGCATAAACAAGAAAATTCCCATATTTGGTCCACAACTTTTTGCTCTTTTTTCTTTTCTTGTGGAAGCACATTCTTCTCTAGTTCTCCTGCATTCAACAAATGAATACAAATTATATTAAATCAAACAATTCTCAAATGTCTACTCCTACTTCAAATTATATAATGGAGATGCTTTTGTAAAGGAGTTCAAGTATCTCAAGGCAAATGTCAATGATATTGGCTCATTCATCTCTATAATTGTGGCTTCTTCAGGCTGCCAATTTGAAACAAATAAGTCATACATCAACTTATAACAAGAATCAAACAAGAAAAATAAATGCGATAAGCAAAAACAATCTACCTTGTCAACAGTTATATTTTGCCTGCAAACAATATTAGCAGTATCAATGTCACCTCTGGTTGAAAATTTTACACCTTCCTTTGTCATCGAAATAACAACTGCAACAATCAGACACCAAGAGCCATGGTAAGGTCCATTTTTGTCTAGAAGAAAGTTTGGTTTGGGTTTTGGAGTCTTCGTTTTGAGTTTGGGTGGTTTTTTCCTTTTAACTTTAAGGTTGGGCCTAGTTTGACTTCGGTCAACTTTTTGAGAAAACGCGCTCGGATGAAAATTTCGACAGTGCGGTTAGCTCTGCAATGCCTTTTTCAGCTGCTGTAAGCCCCTAGGAGAATTCAGGAAATTCAAATTCAAAATAGAAACAAAGAATGAAAGTGCAGAAAGATGCAGGAAAATAGCACCAAAAATGACCACAGAAGGCCATCATGGGCCGTAAAACACACCACGCCTAGTGGTGAACCCCCATAGTGGTGATTCAGAGGCTCAGTACTGCAGGCATAGACCACGGATGACCACCATGGGTCATGGATCCTTTCACGGACCGTGGAGTGATCCGTGGAGGGCACCTTTAAAGGCCTTCTGCAGGACATGCACCATGGCCACTCTTCACGGGCCTTGATGCTTTTCACGTACCATTAAGGCCCTCATGAAGAAACTTCAGAGGCTACCCAGCAGGCCATTCCCTAAGATTATTCCAAGTCCTTTACCACGGGACACCACCAAGAACCATGGTAAGCACCACAGATCGTGAAGGGGTCTCGTGAAGCCATTCCAGCCAGAATTTTTAAAAGGGCATTTTGGTCTTTCCCCTGTGTTTAACACAAAATGAGGTCATTTTGTCGATAGAATTTTACATATATATATGAACCAAAGTCCTTCTACTCTTATTTACTCTCCCTCACCTTTCAAGACCCAAACCCTAACTCCTCAAGTTATCTGAAGTCTCTCTCTCATCTTCAAGAAATGGATCTAGGATTTTACTCTAAGAAGATCAAGTTTTCTCTTCCCTCTCATATTTGCTATTATTTATTCATACACTTCTCGTATATCTTGTGGGTTGAGTTTATTGATGTGCTCTTTTATATTTTTATAGAGTGGCATCATTTGGAGGTGGCACAGAAAGGAAAGATCAAGGTTTAGCGGTTCGGGTGTAGTTCCAGCTTTGTGATAGGTTATGGTTTACTTTTGTTAGTCTTGACTTGGCTAGAATTGATATATCTTGAGTAATGGTGTATTCTTAGGTTGGTGATTTAGGTTTTGTGACCCCATTGAGAAATTTACAACTGATTATCATCAATAGTGACTAGTTTGGGATTTTAGTTGTTGGATCCTCAGTCTAGGTGATATCTTGACTTGGTTACATCGTTTAGAATCCTTAAATATTGCTTCTAGGTGATTTGAAGTTAGGATGCCGATTGTTGACTTGTTTGGTTTTGATTGGCCACTTGTAATAATTTTTGGCTTATGCTCATGCCTTTGTTTCTTATGATTTCGAAATGTTGGGCCTGAGGCTAGTGTCTCAAGTGAGTAATATATGATTTCTAGATAAGCTACTTGCCTTAGTTACCTCATCAGTTTTTAAAAATCTTTTTTTTTTTAAAAAAAGAAAGAGTACAAAGAGAGGATAAGACTTTTGGTTGGTGCCTAAATATGAGAAATTTAAATGAAATATGGTGATACATTATTATGGTATTATTTTTTATTAATAAGATCGGATTGTGAATTATGGGTGGCCCGTTGATACATATTTTGAGTTATTATTTTCTATTGATAAGCTCGAGCTGTGAATTCTGAGTGGCCCATTGATACATATTTTGGGTTATTATTTTTATTAATAAACTCGAGGTGTGAATTTTGGGTGGCCCATTAATACATATTCTGGGTTATTATTTTTATTGATATGCACGAGATATGAATTTCGGGTGGCCCGTTAATAAATATTATGGGTTATTATTTTTATTAATGAGCTTGAGGTATCAATTCTGGGTGCCCCTATTCATTAATGAGCTTGAGACTTATTTTGGGAATTTTATGATACTTTTGGAAGATTCTTTTGCCATAATTATGAGTTTACATTCAGGCATTCTTATGGTATCTCATGAGTTGAGGTTATGGATGTGATTACCTATTTTGTTGGGTTACTTTATTATTGTGTGATCTTTTCGTACCCTTTTTCCCCGTGTTCATAGACTCTATGCTTCTCTCTTGTTATTAGTATCATCGTGCTACTTATTATGTATTTTATTCTTTCTGAGCTCGATCGACCTAAGATGCCTATTGAGTACCCGTGTTTTGTTACATATACTACACTTATGCATCTTTTTAGATGCACCTCCAAGTTCGATACACCCTCAGCGCGTGCCTTATCATCCGTAGCGGTGCCAGTTTCGGATTGTGGTGAGCTCCCGGCATTCAAAGACTTGCTACACTCCCTCTTTTACTCGGACATGTATTTTTTTATTTTGGACAGTCAGATCTGTAATGTATAGTGATACATATTTTGGTGTTTGTACTTAGAAGCTCATGTGTCGGTCACACCAGGTTTGGAGTTTGGTCTAGTGTCAGTTTGTCTTTTCATTTGGTCACTATCAGGCCTTTTGTATAATTTGTATCGTATTCGCATAGCTTTTACCTTGGCCTGACTTTTATTTGGTTATATTATATTGCTTCACCTTCTTATGTTATTGATTATTTAATTAGATTGAATTTTGTCTTTCACTTATCTTGGGTTTGGCTTACCTATTGGGGGTAATAGTTGGTGCCATCATGGTACGGATTTGGGTCGTGACATGATCTCAAAGAGTAGTTGTGACTTGAACATGATTAATTCCCAAAATCAGGGTTTCATCCCTAATTCATCATTTTTAGATGTTGGGAGCTTGGCAGGGGTAATTTTAAAGAGGCTTTTCAAGATTAATCAATGGGGTATGCGAGTTTAACTCCCTCTTTCATTACCCATCATTTATTTCATAATTTTAACATCTACTTATTGATTTTGAATCCAAACCTTGTGGGTTTTCTCAAGAACTTGAGTTTTTAGTAAAATTAAAATTCAAGCTTGATTTCAACTATTTTTTCGATATGGTTTTAACTTATGAGTTTCAAAATGTTTGGGTATTATGTTTTTGTATAAAATTCTAGAATTTTCCTTAGCCCTCGTGTTTGAGTTTTTAATCAATTTGGACCTAGTTTTCAAAAATAGCAAAATAGATATTATTATTCATGTTTTCTTATGGGGTGCCATATTTGATTAGATTTTGTGAATAGGAAGCTCGATATAAAGGGAAGGCTAAACTCAGAGTTGATTTTACTCTCAATTAAGGAAAATAGACCTCTGTGAACTTCCATTAAGTGTTATTGTATACCTTGGAGTGCATTTGGGAGTAATAAGGAATGGTGAGGGTACTTATAGATTATACATGTTATCTGTCATTCAATTATTTGTAAAGTTTTGGTGGAAATAACAAAATGAACTTGTTGATGTGATAATTTGGGTTGTGCCACAGATGACTTGAATGGGTATATTGATTCACTTTTGATGATGTATCATGACTGATTGTATGAATTGACTATTGATGTGGAATGTGCCATTTTCTAATTACACATACAAATATGCTTATTTGCATTTATTCTAAAATATTATAATGGGATCTGAAATCTTGATTTTTGGCCCAATGGAAAATGGTTCTAGAGGATGCAAGGACTGGCACATCCCTCATGGGTCCAGGTGTTTAGTCAGCGAGTGTGTGCAGTGGTGCATGAAAAGATATGTTCCCCATATGTCCTGGCCTACTAGTCAGTGGGTGTATATCGATAGGACAAACATGCATCATTCTATATGAAATTCACATTGCATTATATTTTATATCCAATTATCATCTTTGACTTGTATGAGTAGGCATTATGTTTCGATATTATTGGACTCTGAAATGCTGTGATGAAGTTAGGTAGATTCTGATGTGTGATTTACGATGTATAAATTGTATTGTGGTGCCGGTTACTTGTAAGACACTTAGATTGGGCTAGTCTGGTTTCTATGAAAGTTGTTTTATGTAGAGGTTGAGATGGTGTGCCAGGGTACTTATGTTCAATACTACTTTACTTAAGATTAGCTATAGAAGCTTGGTGAGTACCATTGTTGTTTGGTACTCTCCCTTATTTTCTACTTTTTTGTAGGTTATAACCCCGGGTCAGTCTGACCATCCTTATCGCATCATCATCTGAGATTATATTTGGACTCCATAAGGTAGCTGCTAGTATTCTAGATATTCAGACTTATGTTTTTCTTTAAATCTACTGAAGTATGTTAGAGGCTTGTGCATATGACACCAGATTTTGGGAAAGGTTTTATTATATTATTATTCTGCAATGCTTAAAGCATGCTTAGTTATTTCTTCAACTCTTATTACTGCATTTACCCTTGTCGTGTGTTATTTAGGCTCACTTTTCTAGGTGGAACACGACAGGTATAATACCTTGACAGTTTAAAAGATGAAATAAAAGAAAAATATTGTAAAAAGTGATTTGGTGAGAAATATCTATGGACCATAGAAGGTTCTTATTGGAAGGGTACTGAAAGTTGGAAAATTTGACAAGTTGAGGTTTGAGTTAAAGATGGCTTCTAGGACTGTACAAGTTCCTACGGTCTTTAGAAGGGGGTCATAGGAAGGCCCTGATATATTGGAAAATTGACAAAGTTTTAAGTCATTATACGAGAGGGTTCTTTGGACCGTAGAAACTTCTTCAATCAATAGGGATAGCCCGTAGGATAGGTTCTAAAATTTGGAATTTTAGGTGTATAGGACGAATGATTTTGACAACATGTATCTTTTTCTAGAACCCATAGAACAAATCTATAGGGTCAAAGTGCACTTCTAGTAGCTATTGTTTTGGTGCACTTTTACTACGGACATGCTCTATAACCTGTAGGATCACCTATGACCTATATAACAAGGGTTGTACAAGATGGATGATTTTGGCTAAGAGTTTCTACAATTGGTTTTGATGGCTCATAGAAAGACCTAGTGGTAGGTCCTGTAGATAGTTTTTACATAAGGGGTATTTTGGACTTTCTCCACTTGTCTAACCCATAAACTATGTCGTTTTGGACGTATAACTACTCCCATAACTACTTTTACCCTTAAAGTATACCCTATTCCCTCTCTTTCTCTCGAAATCCTCTCAACTCATTTTCTCCAAATTCACTCTCAAGCTCAAGAAAAGAAAGCTAGGGTTTCTAAGTTCAAGATCTTCAGTCTCCTTTTCTTTTAGGCTTTTATATCTAGGTTTGTGGGTATTCACTAATGAATTTTTTTTCATCCATTGGGTCCCAAAATATGTCCATTCTCCAAAAATGTTTTTACCTAGTTCAATGAAGGTTTCATGTCAATTCTTCATGAGTCCTTTCTATTTCAATTCAAGTGATGTTTTTCTATATTACTATGCATGAATTCACTTTAATACATGATTTTCAATTGATTTCACATTGACCCATGCATTATGTCTATTGTTTTTCAATGATGAACTATGAACTATGATCATAAAATTGATAAAGGTTTTACATATGTTTTATGAAAGCTATGAGTTACGTTTCAAGTATGTTTTCAACTATGAATGAATGATTTGTCAAAGATTTTCTCACAATATGAATGAAATCATGATTTAGATATTGAAAGGTAAGTGTCTATATGAACGATATTATGAAATCATGATGTAAGGAGTTATTCTTATGATAGTTTAAGAATGTGGATTAGTATATGATTATTGCCTTTCCTAATGATATTTTACATATTCTATTGGGATTTGACTTAGCATTGAGAGGACTTGAGGTGGAGGCGTGGTAAGGGAGCTTCTAGTATTAACCTCTAGTCCCAAACTAGGTTTCCCCCACAGGTTATCTTAAATGACTTAGCTAGTGGATCCAAATATAGCACACAATATGAATGATGCGAAGTCTACCTTGCCCAGTAGCCTCTTCTTTTTTGGTGTAGGATTTACATCAGACTCCATGTTATAGCTCACATGGTGTTATTTTAAGTTAAGTCCATCCCCCACAAAATTACTATATTTTCTTACAAACTCATAATGATGTTTTATAATGCATTGACCTTACTACATGACATGTTTTAATTCATGCTTTTCAAGATAGTTTTAGTCATGTATCTCATATTCACGTTTATCATGCTTATTATATCCTCTTATTCATGTTATGCATATCTCTCACATACTTAGTAAATTCCATGTATAAACACATAGTTTTGAATATATTATTTTATAATATAGATCATGATGCTCCCTCTCCTCTATGTGGCTAGTTCTAAATTTCCATTTCTATTTTGGTTAGTCCTCATGATTTGAAAAAAAATCCGCTATGCTATTCCGTCATGTTTAGACTACCTTACTTCTTATGTTTAAGGTGATCTAATGCTTGTCCTATGCCCCTATCTAGGTCTAGTAGGGGCATTGTCAGATTACAAGAGTATATTTAAGTTCATTGATGACTATTATATTCGAATTCTCTTAGATCGAGATTTGATGTTTTCATACTATCTTCCAGTTTAAAAGTTTACTCTTGATTTATACTATGTTTTATCATGCTATATATTTTAGGAGGCTTGGTTGGAGTCCTTTTGGAATCTAATCATTGTGTTACATCTAGGGTATAGTTTCAGTCATGACAAACTTGGTATCAAAGCATAATATTTCAAGAGTCCTAGGATGTCCGACATGCATCGAGTAGAGTCTTATTCATGGGTTTGAAGCGCACCACATCTATGAATAGGAGCCTAAGAGGCATTTGGGAAACTTTACTTGTTCCATTATTCTGATGTCGTACGATAGAGTTGAACTCTCTAAGTTTTTATTCTAACTCTTATTATTTGCGATTATAGAATCATGCCTCGATGAAAAGATTATGTTCGAAGGAATGCTAATGCTAATATTGATGAGTAGAAACATTCTCTATAAGTCCCGAATGATCCCTTTGCCATGCAAGTCTCTCATGCCGAGTTTTGAGCGACTTTTCAAGTTCTTTCCCAAGCTATGGCGGCATAACCTAATCAAAAAGTGGTGGCTACCATGAGCCCAAATATGGGTACATTGACAAGTAGAGTTCATGACATTACAAGGATGAACCCTCTGGAGTTCCATGGTTCAAAGGTGGATGAGGATCTACAAAAGTTCATAGCGGGTATTCATAAGATTATTGATATCATATGAGTGAACCGGGAGTAAAAGGCGGACATAGTTGTTTATAAATTAAAAGGCGTTTCCCAAATATGGTTTGATTAATGGAAAGAAGAATGAGTAAGGGAGGCGGGTCCCCTTGATTGGGAAGAGTTCAAAATTTTTTTTCTTGAATGTTTCTTCCCTCTTGAACTAGGGGATGCTAAGGTTCAAGAGTTGATCAACATGGGGCAAGATAATATTAGTGTGAGGAACTAAGTTCAAAATTCACATAATTGTCTAAATATGCTCCATTCATGGTTGCCGACTCTAAAGCTTGTATGATCAAGTTAGTATCGGGTGTTTTGAATTATTTGTTGAAGGAATGTAGAACTTCCTTGTTGATTAAAGATATAACCATATCGAGGTTGATGACACACCCCAAGAAAATAGAAGAGGAAAGCTTAAAGAGAGAGTTAGACAGTCAAAGAGGGCTCGGACCGATGGTGGTGACTTCTCACATCAGAGGTCTGATAATGGTGGCTGTTCTGAGTTTCACCCAAATTTCTCTAGACATCATTTTTCTAAGACTCTGGCTCCAAAGTTTAACAAGGATAGGGTGACTAACACTAAGACTCATGGGAGTCTCATTCTATCCCCGCATGCAAAAAGTGTGGAAAGAGCCATCAAGGTGACTATTTAGTAGGTTTTGATGCTTGTTATGGGTATGGAAAGACGGGGTATAGAGTGAGAGATTATCCTTCAGTTTCTACTAGAGGTGGAGGTTTTCTTCATTAATCTCGTACTATTACTTTTCTCATCTAGCGTAACATTATACCACTCAGGTACAGCTAGTGGTCATCGCCAGAATAAATTTTATGCATTATAGACTCGACAGAAGTTGGAGGATTCTATGGATGTGGTGACTGGTATGTTATGATTCTTTGAGTTTGATGTTTATTCTTTGATAGATCTAGGGTTAAATTAATCTTTTTTACTCCTTATCTTGCTATAAAATTTGATTTTAGTCATGAAATCTTGGTAGAGACTTTTTTGGTCGCTACTTCCATTGGTGACTTAGTCTTGGTTAAACGAGTCTAGATAAGTTTGATGTTTTAAATAAAATTCCAGTAATACTAGGTGATGATGTTAATATGAACATATATATTTGGAGTAGTATTGAGCACCGAGTTGGGTAAGAGTTTAATTGACTCAAACTCCAAAATTACGTAGCCAACGTAGGATGAAAGCTATACCTCTTAAGTCCCAAAAAGAGGACTTTAATGATTTGATCCAAGATGGTGATGTTCTTTACCCTGAAAAGGTATTGGATGGATGTGGAAACAACATCACTTTGTTGTATCATCACTAGCTCATAAGTGATGGTTGTCGATTAGAGAAACTCTCAACTGAGTAAGCATTGCTTATTATTTTTTTTTTAAACTTGCATTGCATATTGATGTTGAGATGATGCTGAGTTCTGAGCTGAGTCTTCCTGAGAGAGGTTTCTTGATGTTTATCCCTATTTTCCTGCCATTTTACATACTTGTACATTCTATTTACTAACATCATTCAACCTACATTGTTTTATGATGCAGATACAAGTGTTAGAGATCCTCAATAGACGTATCATTGAAGATAATTACTTTACATCTATTTGGTGAATTCTTCTTATATTCGTAGGAACTCTTTATCCTTTTATTATTGTTCAGTATTAAGTTTCTTTTGAGGTAGCCATTGACATGTCATCAGCACCGTCTGATAGTGTCAGAGGCTTCATAGACAAAGTTTGATGATGTAATTGAAGAAGTTATCCTTTGAAACTACTTCTTCTAAGGATTATTTTTTTCCTTTGATGTTGATGATGGCGAGCCTACATAAATATTCTTATTTCACTTAAGTCTTCTGCTGATGAACGAATGAGTGAAGAGACCAAGTGGTTCTCTCAGAGGCCAAAGATGGTTTCTGAGTGCCGATCACGCCTAGGGTACCCTCTCGGGGCGTAAAAAACATGATATTAGAGCACAGAGTTCACCACATTTATAATGAGGAGGCTATAGGAAAATAGGAATTATTTCACTTATTTTATAATCTAAGTTCTTACGATAGAGTTTAACTCTATAAAACTTCTTTTTTATTTCATGCATTTACACATTGCAGACCATGCCTCCCAAACGTACAACCAGTTTGAGGAAAATTGCCAGTACAGAGGTTCCACAGTTAGAGATGCCTCCACTAAGAACTAGGGGCCGACCTGCAAGGTCTACCGAGGTACCCTAAATACCTACTGTTCAGACTACTTCTTTTTCAGAAGTAGAATTCAGAGGAGCTATTGTCATGCTCACTCAACTGGTAGTTGCCCAAATGGGTAACCAAAGTTCACTAACTCCTAGCTCTAGATCTCAAGAGTCGTCTTCCACCACAAGGATTAGAGATTTTCTGAGGATTAACCCGCCAGTATTCACATGATCTAAGGTTAAGGAGGATCCTCAAAATTTCATTGATGAGATGTAGAAGATATTGAAAGAGATGCATACTACCGAGGTTGAGATTTATGAGTTGGTTTCTTACCAACTCAAGGATGTGATGAATAGGTGGTATGACCAATGAGAGCAGAGTCGCGGCGAGGATGCTGGACCTACAGTTTGGGATGAGTTTGAAAGCACTTTCCTTGACCACTTCTTTCCCCAAGAGCTACGAGAAGCAAAAGTTGAGGATTTTGTAAACCTCAAGAAGGAGAGCATAATTGTAAAGGAGTATGGTTTGAATTTTATTCAGTTTTCCAAATATGCCCCAGAAATGCTTCCTCATATGAGGCCCAAGATGAGGAAGTTTGTCTCTAGCCTAGGAAAACATGTAAAGAAAGAATGTAAGGCAATGCTAATGATTTCTAACATGGATTTTTCTAGATTGCTGGTGTATGCTCAACAGGTTGAGGATGACAAGAAAAGGGACCAAGAGAAAAACTTAATCAAGAAGGCTAAGTCTGCTGGGAATAATAACGAGCAAAAAATAAGGGAATAGTAACAAGTCTTTTTTTCGGAAGAGGTCTTCTAAGTATGCATCTTTATTAACAAGTGCTTTTATACCTAATCAGAGGTCACTGAGTCACCAAAACTTTCAAACTTGGGGTTCTTAGTCCTAATTAAGTATGGCTCAAGGTTCTACAGAAAAGCCATCGTTTTCTAGATATGGGAAGCTCCATTTGGAAGAGTAACTTCTGGGTAATAATGCTTTCTATGGATGTGGAAGGATAGGTCACTTTTAGAATGAGTGTCCTTCAAAGAGATAGGGAGATGGAGGTAGTAGAGCTCAGTTTTCTTTTGCAGCACCGCAAAATAGAGGTAATCAGAGAGGTGAAGCTTCAAGTGAAGGCAGATGAATAAATTGTCTGTATGATATGGATAGTCGCCAAGACCAAAAGAATGCACCCGATATTGTTACTAGTATGCTCTGAGTCTTTTCTTTTGATGTGTATGCATTACTTGATACAGGTGCTACATTATCTTTTGTGACTCCTTACTTGGCTAGTAATTTTGAGATCTTTCCTGAGTATCTTCTTGAGCCTTTCACTGTATCTACTTCTATTGGTGAGTCTATCTTAGATGAGAGGGTCTATAGAGATTATACTGTGTCAATCTATAACAGGGATACCATGGCTGACTTAGTTGAGTTGGACATAGCTATTTTTGATGTGATTCTTTGCATAGACTGGCTTTATGCTTGTTATTCCTCAATTGATTGTAGAACCCGAATTTTCAAGTTTCTATTTCCAGATGAGCCTATCTTAGAGTGGAAGAGAATTTTTGTAGTACCTAGGGATAAATTTATTTCTTACCTTAAGGCCAAACTGTTAATCTCTAAAGGGTGCATATATCATATTGTCTGAGTCGAAAATATTAATGATCAGGCTCCATCTCTTGAGTCAATTCCCATTGGGAGTGAGTTTCCAAAAGTCTTTCCTAAGGATCTACTCGGAATCCCTCCTAATAGAGAGATAGACTTTGGTATTGATGTCCTTCCTGATACACAAACTATCTTCATTCCTCTTTATAGGATGGCTCCCACTGAGTTGAAAGAACAGTTGAAATACCTCATAGATAAGGGATTTATTAGGCCAAGTGTCTCACCTTTGGGCACTCCTGTCCTATTCGTGTGAAAGAAAGACAGGTTCATTAGAATGTGCATTGATTACCGGCTACTAAACAAGGTCACCATAAAGAACAAGTATCCTCTCCCCAGGATAGATGATTTATTTGACCAACTTCAGAGATCCACATGGTTCTATAAAATAGACCTCAGATCAGACTATCATCAGTTGAAAGTGGGAGAATATGATATCCTGAAGACCCTTTCCGAACCTACTATGGTCATTTTGAGTTTCTTGTTATATCCTTTGGATTGACAAATGCTCCTATAGCTTTTATGGACCTCATGAATGGGGTATTCAATCCATACCTAGATATGTTTGTTATTGTCTTCATTGATGATATTTTGGTCTACTCTAGAAGTAAGAGTAAAAATATGAACCAGCTTAGGATTATCCTTCAAACTCTCAAGAAGAGGGAGTTATATACTAAGTTTTCAAAGTATGAGTTTTGGCTTGCATCTGTAGCATTCCTAGGACATATTATATCTGGTGATGGAATTCGATTGATAATTAAAAGATTGAGGCAGTTAAGAACTAGCTCAGACCCATCTCTCCAACTGATATAAGTAGTTTCTTAGGTTTGTCTAGTTACTACAGGAGATTTGTTGATGTATTTTCATCCATATCCTCACCATTGACTAAGCTAACTCAGAAAAAGTCTAAGTTTTAATGGTCTGATGCTTGTGAAAAAAGTTTCAAGAGTTGAAAGTTAGATTGACTATTATTCCAGTACTATCCCTACCCGAGGGAAAAGATGGTTTTGTAATCTATTGTGCTGCTTCTAGAGTTGGTTTGGAATGTGTGTTGATGTAGAAAGGTAAGGTCATTGCCTATGCCTCCAGACAGCTTAATACCCATGAGAGAAACTACCTCACTCATGACCTTGAGTTGGCAACTATGGTATTTGCTCTTAAGATCTGGCATCACTATCTTTATAGTGTACATATAGATGTATACATGGAACACAAGAGCTTGCATTGTATATTCAGTCCAAAGGAGCTGAACTAGAGGCAGAGAAGATGGTTAGAGTTGCTCAAGGATTATGGCATGAGCATTCTCTATCACTTAGGTAAAGCAAACGTAGATATCGATGCTCTTACCAGGTTATCCATGAGAAGTACAGCCCATGTGGAAGAGGAAAAGAATGAGTTGGCAAAGGAAGTGCATAGACTTGTGCATTTGGGAGTTTAACTTATTGACTCTAGTAAGGGTGGTACAATATTTCAGAATGTAGCTAAATCATCTCTAGTGGTAGTGGTGAAAGGAAAGCAAGATCAGGACCTCATTTCCTTTAACTGAAAGAATAGGTTCACAAGGAAATGTAATGGCTTTTTCCAAAGGGGGAGATGGAGTGTTAAGATATCAAGGGAGATTATGTGTTTCAAGTGTTGATGGCATTCTAGAGAGAATCATGGAAAAAGCCCATAATTCCAAGTATTTCATCCATCCAGGTTCAACAAAGATGTAGCATGACTTGAGAGAAGTATATTGGTGGAGTAGAATGAAGAGAGATATAGCAGAGTATGTGTCCAAGTGCTCGAACTGTCAATAATTTATAGTTGAGCACCAAAGACCTTATGGAGTGGCTCAAAATATAGATATCCCTAAATGGAAGTGAGAGATGATCAACATGGATTTCATTACTGATTTATCGTGAACCCGTAAATAGCATGACTCTGTTTAGGTGATTGTGGATACGATGACCAAATCAGCCTATTTCTTGCCAGTTAAGACTATCAACACCGTAGAGGATTATTCTAAAATGTATCTTAGAGAGATTATAAGACTGCGTGGATTTCCTTTTTCTATCATCTCAAATAGGGGAGCTTAATTCAATGCTCAGTTTTGGAATCCATTTCTGAAGGGTTTGGGTTCAAGAGTGAACCTTAGTACTACTTTTTATCCATAAATAGACGGCCATGAAGAGCGTACGATAAAGACTTTGGAGGATATGTTGAGATCCTGTATCATCAACTTCAAAGGTAATTGAAATAATCATTTACCTCTTATTTAGTTTGCATATAATAATAGCTTCCATTCGAGTATCCAAAGGGCTTTTTATGAAGCTCTATATGGGAGGAGATATAGATCACCAATTGGTTGGTTCGAAGTTGGTGAAGCTTAGTTGATTAGACCAAACTTAGTTCACCAAGATATGGAGAAGGTGAAAACCATCCAAGAGAGGTTGAGGACTGCTCAGAGTCACCAGAAATCCTACACTGATGTTAGGAGGAGAGATTTGGAGTTTGAAGTGTATGATTGGGTTTACTTGAAAGTTTCATCCATGAAGGGTGTGATGAGATTTTGAAAGAACGGGAAGCTTAGTCCTCGCTACATTGGTCCTTATTAGATTGTGAAAAGGGTTGGTAACGTAGCCTATGAATTGGAGTTGCCCCTAGAATTAGCAGTTATTCATCCCGTATTTCACATCTCTATGCTTAAAAAGTATTTGGGAGATCCTTCACTTGTTGTCCCGACTGAGAGCATTGGGGTAAAATAGAGTTTGAGTTTTGAAGAGATTCCAGTCCAGATTCTTGATCGTCAAGTTCGCAAATTAAGAACTAAAGAAGTGGACCCTGTCAAAGTCCTATGGCAAAATTAATTTATTGAAGAGGCTACATGAGAAGTTGAAGAAGATATGAAGGATAAATATCCTCATCTATTCGTGCCTTACGAGGATGATGTTCAAGGTAATATTCCTTACTTCTACCTTTGAGTTGATGTATATTTTTGAGTTTGAGTCATTTATTATTTGAGTATGTGTTGTTTGAGCATTTGAGTATTTGAGTTTTTGTGAAATTGATGTCTTGATGATATTCTTTATTCATGTCCATTAGTTTCATATTCATTCGAGGATGAATAATACCAAAAGGGAGATATTGTAACAACCCTTAAAGCGTTGTATGTGGTATTTCAATTCTCGACGAAAATAATACTTTTTCTATATTTTGGGTATAAATTTTCATAGGATATATCAAATTAGGTGATTTAAATTTCTGCATAACCCTAACATCATTACCTACAACTTTTATAGAGACAATATCTTATGATTCGAAGGATAAGTAGGTCAAATAAATTAATTTTTACAAGATATGATATTGTGATGAAATGGAGTATTTGCAGGAAAAAATTCATATCTCAAGGTAGAATACTCCAAATCTATTAATTCTTAAATGAAATGAAAGTAGACTTCTAGAGCTACAATTCATATGAAGAAACAAAATCCTAATTACAAATTTATCTTATTCAAATACAACTCTGAAAAAGTGTATTCTGTTAAAACAATATTCATCTCACCAACCATGAAAAGATATAGATCAATTTAACATTACTCAGGACATCAATAGTCTTTCATTTAACATCACCCATGATATCACAATCCTCCGTTGAATTTTAAAGATCATCCTTTGTAATTATTTCTATTTATTGTTAGGTCCCTCCTCCACGCCTATAAATACTCACCTTATTTCCTTATTTTATTCATCAAGCTTTCTCAAGCAACTCTTCTCTCTATACACTTCTTTAATTATTCTCAAATATAATTATAGTTTTTAGTAGTGTAAAAATACTATTCCGGTGATTCTTATACTCTGGGTAGTACACTAAAATGCTCTGGTGAGGATAAAAGTCTAGGGGTTCAAGAGTGTTCATTGAGTTCTTCAATTCGGAGTAAAGCTTCAGATTCTACGTATGTAAGGCTATTCATAGCTTTGGATTGAGTTCGTCCATGCGCCCAAAATTTAAATTCATTTTTATTGAGTTATAGTTGAGTTTTACCCAATCTTAAATTTTAAATGAATTATTTTTTCTTCTATTGAGTTAGATATATTTATGCATTGAGATTATTTTTTTTAACTCTCATATTATTGGAATTATTGTTCGTGGCTACTTTTCCATGAACCCTAATTGATTTGATGTTCATGAATATTTTTATGGTTGTTTTGAGTAAATATGTTGATTTTTAATATTCATTGACAAAAAGAGTGGTTTGAATTACTATATATGTATTTTATTGAGTTTTGAAAGAGCAAAAGAATTGATGATTGAATCCAAGATGGTGATGTCATTTACCATGGCAAGTTATTGGATGGATGTGGCAACGACATCGCTTCGTTGTATCATCACTAGCTCATAGGTGATCGTTGTCAATTAGAGAAACTCCAAACTGAGTAAGCATTGCTTACTATTATTATTTTTAAACTTGCATTTCATATTGATGTTGAGATGATGTTAAGTTCTAAGCTTAGTCCTCCTTATAGGAGTTTCTTGATGTCAATTCTTACTTTCCTGCCATTTTACATACTCGTACATTCCATGTACTGACGTCAATTGACCTAGATCATTTTATGATGTAGATACAAGTGCTAGAGATCCTCAACAGATGCATTGTTGAAGATCATTACTTTCCAGCTATTTGGTGAGTCCTTCTTGTATTCGGAGGAACTATTTATCCTTTTATTATTATTGAGTATTATGTTTCTTTTGAGGTAGCCTTGGACATGTCATCGGCACTGTCTGATAGTGTTAGAGGCTTCATAAACAAAGTTTGATGATGTAATTGGAGTACTTTTCCTTTGCAGCTACTTCTTCTAAGAATTATTTCTTTCCTTTGATGTTGATGATGGTGAGCCCATATAAGAATCCTTATTTTCACTTAAGTCTTCCACTAATGAACGAATGAGTGATGAGACCAAGTGGTTCTTTCGAAGGCCAGAGATGGTTTCTTAGTGTCGGCCACTCCTAGAATACCCTCTCAGGGCGTGACAATGTTGTGCTTACATATCAAGGTTGATTATGTGTTCTCAATGTTAATAGGTTGAGGGAAATGATACTGTCTGAAGCTCATATTTTGTGGTATTCTATTGATTCGGGCTCCACAAACATGTATAGAGATTTGAGGGAAGTGTATTGGTGAAATGGTATGAAAAAGGATATTACGGAGTTTGTGACCAAATGTCCTAATTATCAACAACTGAAGGTTGAGAACCAAAAATTGGGAGGTTTATCCCAAGATATTGAGATTCCTACTTGGAAGTGGAAAGACTTGAATATGGACTTCTTTGTATGTTTTGTCTCGTACCCGTAGGCAACATTATATGATTTGGATAGTTATTAATCGAATGACTGTGTCAAGACCCAAGCCTAGGGCCTAGACGTGACATGGCGAACGAGAAACCCGAAAGTACCCCAAATAAGCCTCTTAGCATTCTTTTAGCTTTCATAGGTAATGACAATAAATAAATAAGCGGAAATTACAATAGTAAATCTTAGATACTTGAATTTTAGGATATTTTAATTAAGAACTTCAACTTGAATATCATGATCTTTGAACATAATTTTTACTTGAATTAATTATAACTTGAATTAATTAGAATATGAACTTAATTATAAGTTGAATTATTTAGAAATTAAAATTAATTATAACTTGAATTAATTGGAACATGAAATTAATTATAACTTGAATTAATTAGAATATGAACTTAATTATAACTTGAACTTAATTATAACTTGAATTAATTAGGACTTGAACTTAATTATATTTGAATTAATTAGAACTTTAACTTAATTATAACTGGAATTAATTATTATATGAATTAATTAATTATAACTTAAATTAATTATAATTTGAATTAAGTAGAACTTGAACTTAATTATTATATGAATTAATTAATTATAACTTAAATTAATTATAACTTGAACTTAATTATTATATGAATGAATTAATTATAACTTGAATTAATGACACTTGTAGTTTTGATGAGTTGTAGTCTTTATGAACTAATTTAGCTTGAATATATATAATTTTGTATATGGATCATCGTCTGTGGATGTATAACATGTATTATGAAGTTGGTGGTGGTTTGAAACCTGAATTTATTGATGTGTAAGAAGTTTTATCGATTATGCAATGCCACTTGATATTTTTAAGAGAAATGGATTGGTTAGGTGTCCTTGTCGTGAATGTAGATGCTTGAAATTTTTTAATTCATATATAGTTATAGTTCATTTATATAGTAATGGATTTAAGCCTAGATATTTTGTTTGGGTTGATCATGAAGAAATAGATGGATTGAATAATATATTTTATAATTTGCTGTCCGTGGATAAATATAATATGATTGCATCACATGGTCAAATTAGGGTTGAACATGATATGATTCTACATGATAAGGTTCTACATGATAGAGTTCAACATGATACATTTTAATATGATAGAGTTCATGAAATAGTCAATGATGCTTTCGGGGTTCAAGGTGGGATGGAACCCGAACAATATTTTGATGAAACTCCTAATGAAGAAGCCAGATGCTTTTATCAACAATTAGAAGAGCTTAAAGGGTGGCTCGTTGCCCACTGGAAGTGCAAAGAGTATTGGTACAATTCAGAAGAAGATGGTAAGGTTTCTAAATTTTAGGTTTAAATTCATTTTCTTAAATAAATTATTTGACAAAATATTATTTTATTAATTGTATTTTTATTTATAGAAAAAAGAACTGGAACGCACTCCCTATCATCATGAAGTCTTTAAAAAGACTAATCAAAAGAAAAAGACTAATACATCGGATCCGGATAAGTGGGTGGAGAAAAGGACCGGATGAGCCTATGTAAGTTATTTAACATAATATATAATATAATTTGATTCAAACTATATATATATATTAATTATAACTTTTATTTTTTAATATGCAGCAAGATTATGAGTGGCACATACGTGATATGGGAGACTCGATCCAGCTAACTCTTGAAAAGTCCACTCAAATTTGGACAAAAAAAGTGGTTGGAGGCAGCCACAAGGGTCGAATATATGGAATAGATTCTAGAAATGATGTATGATAACTCCAATCAGGTTTAGAAGGTATTGGATCATAGCATCAAGCCGAGGACGTTGATGGGGTTCAAATAGCTGCTATGTCTCAATAAATTGCAGAACTAACATGCGCATTGGTATAATCTGAGGCAATAAGGGTTGATGAACAAAAAAGGGTTGAGGGACCCTACGTCCGTCGCTTTTTTGAAAATTTTTAAGAGCACCAAGATCAAAAAGCGCGGACGAAGACCATTAATCCATTGCTTTTCTGAAAAACTTTAAGAATAAAACAACATAGTCCATCATTTTATATTAAATAATTACTTTTTAAAAAAATAAAACGAAGGAGTCAATCATTTTTTATTTATATTTTTTTAATTAAAAAGTTTAGGGGCGACGCAGTCCGTCAGTTTTTGCGATCCTTTCCGTCGCTCTTTTAAAAGCGTCGAGCAAAAAAGTGACTGCGTTGCTTTTTTACATCATTTTTTCATATTTTTTAGTAGTGGGGAATCTGCTTGCCAAGGTAGAATTTACCCTGTTAGGCAGGTCATGTACATAAGCTTTATGTGAATCCACTAGCTAAGCCATTAAGCAACCTATGGTGGCACGTAGTTTAAGGGACAAGGCGCTGCTACTAAGTCTTTTGGTAGGGCCCCCACCTCAAGTACACTCGATGCTAAGTCAAATTCCACAAAATAAATAACATAATAAACATACTTAGCATATAGCATAACTTGTTTATAAACTTCATAATTTATAAAATAGCTCATTTCATAACATAATTGCAATGTGAGTATTGGTCTTTCATCATTGCAAATCATACTTGCATAATTCATATCATTAGGTCCTAGGTCACCACATAAGGCCCTAAGTCACATTTCTTCATAACTTGCATGAAATTCATAACTTGAACATACTTGTAATTCATAATCATAATTCATCTTGAATTTAGAGTAAAACTCATATACATAGTCAATTTGAATGAAAACCATGATAATACTTTGAAATGATCAAATTCATAATCATACTTCATAATATAATCATAGAAAATAGCTTCATGCATGAGCCTTCATAATTCAACTTAAAATCATGTAATTCATGTAGAAACACGCTTATAATGATCATTTATAATTATTAAAACATAATTGAAATAGCCCGATGCAATTCATCAAATTAGGGTTACAAACCTAATTGAAATTTATGAGATTTTAACTAGAAACCTTGGGACTCCATGGGTGAAAGGGACTCATGGATCAATACCTACATACCTTGAATGAATTTGAGCTTAGAATTGAAAAAAGAGACTAGTTCTTGAAGAAACCGTAGCCAAACTTGATGAAGGTGATGAACCCTTGGATGAACCTTGAGAAAGAGAAGTCATAAAGTTGATTGAGAATTAATGAGGGAAAAGAATAGGTTTAGGAGTATATAGGATATTTTCGTAATGAATCTAGTCCTAAAAATGTCCATATACATTCATAAAAGAATAGAGAAATGACCAGATTGCTGCTCATTTAATTTTAACTGGACTCAACACAGAGCACCCATCACGATTTGAGATGCTCATCACATCCCTTGATGCTCATCACGGCCTGTGATGGTGTTTGTGATGATTGACTTGGAATTCGAATTATGAAGTTGTAGGGGAAGGGTTTCAGAACTTCCTCCACTGAACCCTTCATGGTCTATGGAGTGCATTATGGCTCGTGAAACATAGGCGTGGTGTAAGCCCTGTAGGTGGGTCTACAAGAGTTTACACCATGGAACCCACCACAGTCCGTGAAGAGTTATGCAACCCATGATGGTCAATCGTGATCCTAGACTTGGAGTCATTTTCTGAGGTCTTTGGGGAGGGGTTACAACTGAGGGCAACACGGCCCGCGGTGATCACCATGGCCCATGGTCCCTCATCATGGTCCCTTCCTTCAGGTATGAGCTTCAGGCACACCACCAAGGTGGCTCACCACGAGGCATGGAGCTCATAATGTCTCGTGATGGCCTTCCTTGCTCATCACCTGGTGCCAAAATTATAGGTTTTTTCAAAAGTTTCATGCTTTGATCCTCTTTTTTGGTCTTTCCAAAGTCTGGGGTCTTGCAATATTTCCCCCTTGGGAACATTCCTTCCTCAAATGGGACTCAAGCTAGCATGAAAGGAATAGGAAAGGATCATAACAGCCCAACATGAATGCAAAATATCTCAATAATGCATAAAACATGAAATCTTTAATCTTAAGCAAAAATACAACTTAAAACCATTTTCATGAACATGAATGCATATAAAACCATGAAACAATTGAAATGCATGATTTGGGCTAATTGGATAATAAAGGAGTTAAATACCTCAACTTGGCACGAAAGGAAAGAGATGAGGATATCGGGATATCATATTGGCTTCGGCCTCCCATGTAGCACCCTCAACCTCTTGATTCCTCCATAACACTTTAACTAAAACTATTTCTTTGTTTCTCAACTTTCTAACTGGCCGGTCCAAGATCTTAACCAGAACCTCTTTATTAGAAAGACTCTCTTTGACCTCAATGTTGTTCAATGGAACAATGGAGCTAAGATCACCAACAAACTTCCTTAATAATGACACATGAAACACCGGATGCACCGATGCCAAATCTGAAGGCAAATCCAACTTATAAGACACCTTGCTAATTCACCTCAAAATATTATATGGGACAACATATCATGGGGACTTAGCTTCCCTTTCTTACCAAAACGCATCATACCCTTCATGGGTAAAATTTTCAAGTAAACCCAATCAATAATTTCAAATTCAAGTTCCTTTCTCGTCACATCTGAATACTACTTTTGTCGGCTTTGGGCCATTTTCAATCATTCTCTAATGAGTATAACCTTCTCCACAGCTCAAATACCAACTCGGGTCCTATCAAAGCACTTTCACCTACCTTGAACCAACCGACAGGGTATCTACATCACCTACCATACAAAGCTTTAAATGGAGTCATCTCAATGCTAGAGTAATAACTGTTATTATAAAAAAAATCTATTAACGGCAAATGGTCATCCAAATTTCCTTTAAAATCAATCACGCATGCTCTCAACATATCCTCTAATATTTGAATAGTATGTTCTGCCTGACTATCTGCTTATGGGTGAAAGGTTGTACTTAGCTTCAATTGGGTACCAAGACCTTTTTTGAAAGTTCTCCAAAACTGAAATTTAAAATGAGTACCTTGATCAGATATGATAGACAATGGAACACCATGAAGCTTAACCAACTCTCGAATATACAATCTATCATAGTTTTTGATTGAATATGAAGCCTTAACTAGGAGAAAGTGAGCCCACTTATCCATACGATCAATGATTATCTATATAGAATCATGTTGCCTACGTATACGAGGCAATTCTGTAATGAAGTACATATTTAAGGCTTCCCACCTCCAACTAGCAATCTTGATATCTTGAGCTAAACCTCCCAACTTTTGATGCTCAATTTTCACTTATTGACAATTAGGACACTTAGCCACAAATTCTGCAATGTTTCTCTTCATACCATTCTACCAATACACTTCTCTCAAATCTCGATACATCTTTGTAGAACCTGGATGAATAGAATACTGTGAACTATGAGCTTCGAACAATATCATATCTTTAAAGCCATCAACATTCGACACACACAATCAGCCTTGATATCTTAAAACACCATATCCCCTTTGGGAGAAAGCCTCAATGGCCTTTTTATCCATCGGTTTCTTCAATTCAACCAAAGCAGGATTACCATCTTGCTTTGCCTTTACATCTGCCACAAGATATGATTTCGAAACCATTTTCCACAATAACACCACTATCCTTGGAATCGACCAATCGAACACCCAAATGGGCTAATCTATGCATATTTCGAACTAGCCTATCTTTCAACTCTTAGAAGCTTTACTCACATGCCTCGGACCATTGAAACTTCACCTTCTTTTTAGTCAAACCAATTAAGGGCGATGTAAATGGAAGAGAAACCTTTCACAAACCATCTATAATAACCGTCTAAACCCAAGAAACTTTGAATATCAGAAGGACTCAACGGTCTAGGCCAATTCTTAAGACCTCGATCTTCTTTGTATCAATCATAATTTCTTCTCCAGAAACAATGTGACCAAGAAAAGCAACCGACCTTAGCCAAAAATCACATTTGCTAAACTTTGCATACAATTGACAATCCTTGAGGATTTGCAACAAAATCCTCAAATGATTAGCATGCGCTTCCTCACTCCATGATTAAATCAAAGTATCATCAATAAAAATGATCACATGCATATCTAAATATTATTTAAACACCCTGTTCATCAAATCTATAAAAGTTTCAGCGGCATTCTTAGTCTGAAAGATATAAACCAAAAATTCAAAATGACCATACTGAGTTCTAAAAGTCATCTTCAAAATGTCACATTCCCTCACTTGGAGTTGATGATAACCCAATCGGAGGTCAATCTTTGAGAAGTAGCTTGCTTCTTGAAGTTGATCGAACAAATCATCAATCCTTGGGATGAGCTGCTTATTCTTAATTGTGACCTTGTTCAATTTTTGATAATCAATGCACATTCGAAGAGAACCATCATTCTTTCTGAAAAAGAGGACTGAAGCACCCTATAGAGAGATACACGGTCTAATGGAATCCTTATTCAAGAAATCCTTCAATTGCTCTTTTATCTCCTTAAGTTCTGCTGGAGCCATCCGGTAACGAGGAATAGAAATAGGTTGCATATCAGAAAGTAGATCAATACCAAAGTCTATTTCCCTTTCAGGAGAAATACCCAAAAGATCTTCGGAGAAAACTTCTAGAAATTTATTTACAATTGAAACTGACTCAATAGTAGAAGTCTCGGAGTTAGTATCTCTAATCCAAACTAGATGGTAGATATAACCTTGGAAATTATTTTTCAGGCCTTAAGACATGAAATAAATCGACCATTAACCACTGAATCATTACCCTTCCATTCAAGAATAGGCACATTATGGAATTGAAACTTGACCCTGCAGGTTCTTCAATCGATGGATGCATAAGAGGCATGTAACCAATCTATATCAATAATAATATCGAAATTGGTCATGTCAAGTTCAAATAGCAAGAGATAACTTTATGCAAAATAGTCATGGGATCATTTTTATAGACTCTTTTAGCCATAATCGACTAACCTACGAGAGTATAAACAGAAAATGATTCTAGCAAAACTTTGGGGCACACATCAAACCTCATAGCCATATAACAACGGACAAAATACAAATTTGCATCCAGATAAACAAGGCATAAACATCATAGTGAAAGACCCATAACATATTGGTAACAATATTGGGAGTCTCCTCCACCTCTTGCCTACCATGAAGAGAACAAAATCGATTGTTACGTTGACCACCCTTAGGTTGAGTTTGGGCACCTTGTGGAACTTAGCCACCTTGAACAACTTGGCCTTGAGGACGACCTTCTCTATCCTCGTTGGTAATATGAGGTCACTCGGATTGCCTATAGCCCATTTTGCCATATCCAAAGCAAACACCCATCCTCATCAAACATCTCTCTCCATGATTCTTCCCGCATTTTGCACACTTGGGAAATGAAAGGCTAGTATCATTCACACCTCCTCCTTGAGCCTTAGGGTATGGAACCCTGTCATTAACAAACTTCTTTTCAGAACCTTGTCTTTGTTGAGACCATCACTACCTGACCTAGCACTGGAGAACCAACCTTTATACTGGGCTCTCTTGGAATCTCTCATTCTCATATTTTTGATTTTCTCTCTCTCAATTTGCTAGGTGAAAGTCGTGAGACGAGATATGTCCATTTCCTTGATTAGCATGGCGGTATGGCATTCCTTAACTCATTCAAGCACGTGGATCGACAACCAATAAAGGAGCATACTTAGATAGTTTGGTGAACTTGAGGGCATACTCCCTCATTCCCATATTGCCTTGTCAAAGATTAATAAACTCCAACACCTTGGCTTCCCTTAGTTAAAAAAGGAAAAAGAGACCAAGGAAAACAAGTTTGAAGGCCTCCCATTGAATAGGTCCTTCATCCACCCTCTTTGTCTTTCATTGAGTATACCAAACTTGAGCAACAATTTTGAGTTGGTAAGCTGTCAACTCCTCTTTCTCCTCCGAAGTTACCCCCATAATACTCACCTCATCGATAAACTCTTGGGTTAGAAGCCAGAGAAGGAGCATTAAGAGGAGTCGTAATCCCTTGATTAGCCACAACTTGGGATAGCATAATAATAGCAGTCTGAAACTCCGCATTAGTCACTTGATTGGGTAGGGGACCATTATCTTGAGGAATCGGAGGATCTTGGTCCTTATTGTTGTTGAGCCCTCTTTTCGTAGGTGCTCTTCTTAGAGGCATTTTCTAAAAATCATAAAGGATAATCTTTAGGAAAAGGAAGTCTTAGAATAAACTCTATAGCACGATATAGATCAGAAAAGAAGTAAGACTTTCCTAAACCTCCTTATAACATCCTATTCATAGATGTGGAGCGTTGCACAATCATGAATAAGACTCTACTTGACGTGTCATGTTGGAAACCCTAGGATATATTAAACCTTGTGCTTTGATACAAAGTGTATCATGACCCGACCTAGGTCCTAGTCATAACATGGCGATTGAAACCGAGAAGGGCTCCAACCAAGCCTCTTGACATATCATAAGCTATACATAGGGTAAAGTAAGTGTGGAAAAATAATATGGGAAGAAGTTTAAATCATGAATCATAAAGAGTATAAGAATTTGACAACATAGACTCTAGACATATGTCCAACAAATGCCTCTAATATATGAAAATGACAAGGGCTAAGACATGTCCCTAGCTTACCCTCAACATGAAAGAAATAAACGTCTTTGAAAAAAGAAACAAGCAACTAATAACTAGTCTCCGGTAGATGAGAACTCACCAAATACTTCATCGATAAGAAACTCTACTACCCACGTGTGATAACAGAGTGATTCTCAACCCTTGTATTATGAGATAATGTAGGCAAAAAGTATATGTTAGTATTTTTGAATGTACTAAGTATGAGGGCATGATAGATAAGTAAAGTCATGAGAAAAACCGTAATAATCAAAGCATAAAAAGGACATATTTGAAATCATGATTGAGCATAAGAAAACATACAGATGTGGGATAGAACCATAACCGACAATAAGACCATGCGAGCTATATAATAAAATCTCGATGTCTCATCATACAATGGAAGAAAGGGAAATCTACTTGCCAAGGTAGACTTTACCACGCTAGAGGGTCGTGTATATACGCTATATATGGATCCACTAGCTAATCCATGAAAGCAACATATAGTGGCACGTAGTTTAAGGGACAAGAGGCTGCTACTAAGGCTTTTGGTAGGGCCTCATATCAAGTCCACTCGGTGCAAAATCAAATCCCATGGAATATATAAATAATAAATATACTTAACATATATCACAACTTGTTCATATACTTCATAATTCATAGAATAACTCATTTCATAACATAATTGCAATGTGAGTATTGGCATTTCATCATTACAAATTATACTTGCATAATTCATATAATTAGATCCTAGGTCACCACATAAGGCCCTAAGTCACCTTTCTTCATAACTTGCATGAAATTCATATCTTGAACATACTTGTAATTCATAATCATAATTCATACTTGAATTTAGAGTAAAACTCATATACATAGTCAATTTGAATAAAAACCATGATAATACTTTGAAATAATCAAATTCATAATCATACTTCATAATATAATCATAGAAAATAGCTTCATGCATGAGCCTTCATAATTAAACTTAAAATCATGTAATTCATGCAGAAACAAGCTTATAATGATTAAAACATAATTGAAATAGCCCAATGCAATTCATCAAATTAGGATTACAAACTCAATTGAAATTCATGAGATTTTAAGTAGAAACCTTGGGACTCCATTGGTGAAAGAGACTCGTGGATCAATTGCTACAT
This sequence comes from Solanum dulcamara, assembly GCF_947179165.1. NCBI lineage: Eukaryota > Viridiplantae > Streptophyta > Magnoliopsida > Solanales > Solanaceae > Solanum > Solanum dulcamara. The sequence goes on from NC_077241.1 coordinate 14,905,356, forward strand.
ACCTTGAATGAATTTGAGCTTAGAATTGAAAAATAAGAGTTGTTCTTGAAGAAACCCTAGTCAAACTTGATGAAGAAGATGAACCCTTGAATGAACCTTGAGAGAGAAGTCTTAAAGTTGATTGAGAATTAATGAGGGAAAAGAATAGGTTTAGGAGTATTTAGGATATTTTCATAATGAATCTTGTCCTAAAAACGCCCTAAATATTAATAAAAGAATAGAGGAATGACCGTATTACCCCTCACTTAATTTGAACTGGACTTACCACAGAGGACCCATCACGGTCCTAATGCTCATCATGATCCTTGGTGGTGTCCGTGATAATTGACTTGGAATTGGAATTCTGAAGTTGCAGGGAAAGGGTTTCAAAACTTCCTCCACAGAACCCTTAATAGTCCATGAAGTGTATTACGACCCGTGAAACATGAGTGTGGTGCAGGTCTTGCACGTGGGACTGCAGGAGTAACCACCACGGAACCCACCATGGTCCAGGAAGAGCTACATGAACCATGGTGGTCAATCGTGGTCCTAGCCTTAGAGTCATTTTCTGAAGCCTTTAGGGAGGGGCCACCACAGAGGGTATCATATCCTGTGGTACTCACCACGGTCCGTGGTCCCTCATCGTGTTCCCTTCCTGCAGGTCTGAGATTCAGGGCCACCATTACAGTGTCTCACCACGAGGCATGGTACTCACCACGGTTCGTGATGGCCTTCCGTGGACCTAGTGACAAAGTTGCAGTTTTCTCAGAAATTTCATACTTTGATCCCTATTTTCCAACTTTTCAAATTTTGGGTCTTACACAAGGTTACAAAGTCACCAGGAGTATAGGAAAATAAAAAGTCTTTCCTTGGTGTTACATGAGATGTGGTACCAATGTCCATAACCCAACTTGACTCGTCACATGTAATATTTATCGAATCCGTATCAAGGACTGTAAAAAGATCTTCGGTGGGAATGGTGGCTAGGCAATTTTCATTGGCATCTTCTTTATTTTTTTCCCTCTTCAACTTATGATAAAATTTCTTTGTGCGCTCTTTCATGTCCTAATGATAGCACTCAATATCCTTAAGTCTACCTCTGGATTTTCTCTGTTATGTTCTCTATTTTGAGAACCATGATGCTTGTTTCTCCCCCTAGTGCCATTCACCAGGACACTCGATGAAGAAGAATCTTGAAATTTTCTTCGCATCTCTTCGTTCAACTCGCTGCTTTTGGCGAAATCCATAGAGATCACACCATCTGGAGAAGAATTTGATAATAAAATTCTAAATATTTCCCAAGAGTTTCGTAGAAAACCAAGAAGAAAGCCTTGAATTTTTCCATCAATTTTAATTCCCATAGCAGATAACTGATTCATGATCCCTTAAAAATTATTCAGGTGATCTGTCATCGAAGAAACATCGTGATATTTAAAATTTAACATCTGCTTTATTAACAATATTTTGTTGTTCCAGTCTTCCGAGCATACAAGCTTTTCAGATGCTCCCATAGGGTTCAAGCATGTGTCTCCTAAAAATGTGGTTCAACACATTATCATTAATCCATTGCCTAATAAATCTTTAAATTTGTCTGTGCAACAGATTCCACTTTTTATTTATTTTATTTTCAGGCTTCATAGTAGTAAAGACTGGTTGATAAAAATTCTTAACATAGAGCAGATCTTTCATTTTTCCTTTTCTAATGGAATAATTAATATCATTCAAAGTAACCATTCAACTTGTGTTAGCTTCCATTGATTTCTCGAAAATATAGATACTGTGAACCAATGCTCTAATACCAGTTTATTGAGAAAATACGGACTAACACAAAACATATATGGTCAAAATAATGAAAATAAAATGAGAAAATAATGAAACCAAGAACTTTACGTGGAAACCCATTTAAATAAGGAAAAAACCATGGGCCAAGAGGACCAACTGATATCACATATAGAAGAGAGTTTTCTACTTTGTAGTTACGAGTACAATACTCAAAGTGACTACTACATACTCAAAAGGAATAACACTCTTTTGATTTTCCACCTTATTAAAATTATCGTTCACATTTTTTTTCTTCACAGACTATTTTATGTTATACTTCACTTTGTTCTCTAATATTTTTTATCTTTATCTTGGTGTGTTCTTGCAAATGAAAAAGAGTGCTCTATTTATAGAAAATTTTGTTCCTACATAAAAAAATAAATATTAACTTTGGTGGGTTTATTTATGAGATTTAGTTTGACAAAACCGGTAATCTTTTGATTGTTGAGATTTACCAATTACCAAATCCACATTTTTTACTTTCTAATTTTTAAACCTTCCAACAAAATAAAAATATATTTGTGGCATGGAATGACCCCTACACTAATAGCTGAATATTTACCACGTTCCCACTTATTTCTTCACTTTTTAAAAGGGGAATGTCAAATTTGTTCTTGTACTACTTAAAAATTGCTCAATTTTATCATTGTTATATTTTCGTATCCTTGCCGGTCATTAATTTTTTTCATCTTTGGTTCTTGTCATTAATGAAGCTTCAATATAAAATGTGTATGGTGATTTCACGTGCCAAATTCTTCAAGAAAAATGGTCTAAATTGTAACCTTCTACTTTTTACTAGATATTAAAATTACCTTCATATTCAAACTCCATTACAAGTCAATGGGAAAAAATAAGACTTTTTCTGTTCACTACTTGGAAAAAACTAAGCCACAAAAAGTTGAATGAAAAAGCTTAGATGTTATATATAATAGAGGTAATATAGTCCAACATCCAGAGAACAAAATAGGAAATTCTTAAAGAAATAAAGAAAGGTGTTACATAATAATGATAATATATAAGATTTGATACTATATCAAGTTGATACTTTAGTAAACGTTTTCTTAAAACTCATAAGCCACCACACCGATGATAGATCACATAAGTCTTAAGGCTTTGATTCAGAAGTAGAAGCCATAGTGATTGGCTGAAAACCATGATCAACACTGGCTTTCCACACTTTCTCGATGTCAAACATCATGTTCCCGCACTCATGGTCATGCCAATCTTCAAGTGCATGTAGAATTCCAGCTATACGCCAAGCACTCATCACTCTTCTTGGCAGCCAATTCTATTGTTATAAAAGAAGAAACTTGAGATTTCGTATTGATAAAAGGATCAAATTAGGAAAAATAAACTAAGGGGTCGTTTGGTAGTTGGTTAGAGTTAGACAGATATTAGTAATACATTAGTTATAAGAGAATCTATGTATTATTTTATGCAGAGATTAGTTATGCTGGATTTACTTATTCGTGTATTACTTATTACCTTCTATTCTGCATAAAATAATACATATATTCCATAATATCTTATACATGTATTAATTATATGAATTTCTAAGTTGTAAATCAAACGTCATATTAACTCTATACATGAATAATTTACCTTCTAACCAGCTACCAAACGTGATATTATTACTTATATAGGATTTAATACATGCATAACTCATTTTCAAACCAGATACCAAACGATCCCTAAGGGAATTGTAGTATGATTCTAACCTCACAAGAATCCACATTTTCAAAGTGTTTTGGAATAATCATTGCCGGTATGTGAAAGTAGAAGCAATCCTTGCGAGCTTTCCTAGGTGGGAATTGTGAAAATGGAATGAAAAGTGTTCCTTTTGGTGCTTTCAATTGTTCATCTTCACTCAATCCATCCCCAACTAGCCATATCTGCAATAAACAATACTTAACATATTTTTTTCCGTCTTAAGTAAAGTTTTTAATTTATTTATTTGAATAGTAAGGATACATAAACAAGTTCTTTCATTGATTTTGTGGTTTGTACCTTTGAAGCATAAGTTTTTGAGGGAAGTAAATTGGTTGCAGCTTCAGGAGTAATACTTGATTTGAGCTTCTTGTACTCTTCTTCCCGGAATGCCATGACCTATCATAATCACAATCACAATCACAATAAATTTAAATCAGAGAAAGGGACAACAATGTGAGGAAATTCAATGTAAAATGTGAACAATTTAAAGAGACCTTTACTCCTCCTTGGCATAAAGCAAGGGCAATTGCATTAGCTACTTTGGACAAATGGCCTCCAAGGACCACGTGGGTAGTTCCTTTGGGAATTGAATTTAGGACCACAGCAACAGCTAGGCTACTTCCATCCACCACCTTCACTTTTATTTGAGGATGCCTTCTTATGTAAAGCTCCCCATTGTTATTCAATTTCTCATCCTGCAAAAGTTTCATGTATAGATGCATGAGATTAAATTTTTCAAACTACTCCCTCCATTCCTAAATAATTGAATTGTTCACTATTCAAGATTAATGTTGGAAATTTTTTTTAATTTTACCCTTCATTAATTAAATTTCAAAGTTGAGTGCTAAGAATGAATTAAATAAACACGGAAAATTAGCATGAAGTTTGAAAAGGACAAAAATGAAAAAACATGACTAATTTATGTCTTTGTTTTTCTTAAGATTGTGTGTCATATTCCAACAATTCAATTATTTTGGAATAAAAGAAGTACAAAATAAGAATTATTTAAGAACGCACTTGACCATGAAAATTTTCACATGTTGAATTCCAGAAACAAAAGGTGTTTTCACTTTATTTTTACTCCAAATTACTCACAAAAAGTCAAAAACAACTCCAATTAATATTCATGGACAAATAAAACTCTAATTTTCAAGTATCATTTTTACTTTAAAAACAAAAACCATTTTTTTTCAATTTTGAATTAAACATAGTCATCAAACACCCACTAAATAAATACAAAAACCTTACTTGCCTGATTTAAGAGTCCAAGGCTCAAAACTTTTATGCCTTTTTGGTCTGCTTCCATGATAGCTTCTTCAATCAAGTTATTAATCGTCTCTCTTTGCCATTGCATGAAGTACTGGAAATGAAATCAACACGTAGACTAATGAAATATTGAACAATAGTAAACATACTAAAAAAGTCAATAAATATAAGTTCTTACTTGTAAGCGATATTTGGGTATCGCCCAAGTTTGCAAATTGAAATTCTTGAACACATTTCTCTCAACGGTAAATGTGTGACCATAAATCCAAGTAACCATCATAGACCACAATGTGACAGGCCACATTAACCAGAAATACCACTTAGAGGTATAGGGTTCTGAGGCAAAAGAAGCAAATCCTAGCCTAAGATGATAAATGGATTCTGGTGTTATTAGATGTGTTAAATGTACCACATCTGGTGATTTCCCTTGCCTTTCAAGTGATTTTTCATATAGTGTGTCTGATGATTTATCCAATGTTCCATAGATGTAATCATATATTGGCATGAAAAGTGAGTAATTTGTCCTAAATTGAGTGTGATGAAGTGAATGGTACCTGTGCGATTAAAAATATAAAATTGCAGTTAGCTGAATTCATCGAGTAAAATCAAATTGTTACACTACGTTTTTTCCACCGCGAATAAGTGGAAAATTTGTATTATAAAATATGATTTTGCCAATTATTTTCCCCTGAAACCAGCTCACTGGAAAATTACATATTGAAAAACTTCATACCCCCTGTTAACTTTTATTTATCTACTATTTGGAAAATAAATTTTTATTTTTACTTCTCTCTTTTAGCATATAAACAATTACAGAGTATTATTTTTTTTTCATATTTTACCGCAGCATTAATTATTTATTCCTCAAATCATTTTCGTAGACCTAATATTATAGGAATAGTTTGGTAAAATAGTTATATTAACATAACGGATGTACCAAGTTCAAATATGACAAGTAAAAGTAAAAGTAAAAGGAGAAAACATTTTTTTCCGTATGAAAATATTACTATAGAATAACCATTGAACATTTTTCAGTTAAAAAATAGTAATTTTCAGAGCATTGAAAACTTGTATGACACATAAAGATATAGGAATAAGACTTACGAGGGTGTATACATCAAATATTTGAGAGGAGGCAAGCTAGAGAACATCCACTTGGGAATGATCTCAAAGTTGCAATGGCCCATGTTGTTCATAAAATCAATATAAGTGATATATCCACCAAATGAAACTATTGAAGCAGTCTTTGTCAGCACAGTTGTGAGTAGTGGTATGGCAAATAGCAAGAAGTATGCTATGTGCTCTGCAAATGGATGAATAACAGCTGCCAAAAGCAAAAAAAAAACAGAAATTTACTTTTTAAGACAAATAATTAATACATGAGGTTGCTTTTTTCAACATTATAATTGCAACTGTTGTCCATTAGTTATAAAAATCATTAGCTATACATTAGTCCATGTATTATGAACTTAATTCCACTTTGACTTGTTTCGGATTTACAGTTACGCAACTATACTTTGGGCTTGTCCAATTATCTCCTGAATTTTTCTGAAATAGAATAAATATCCCCTTTGGCCTGGTCGAAATGTTATTTAAGAACTTGTAGTTTTCGAACCAACTATATATTATATGTAAGTGAGACCAATTTGAATAGTCACAAAGAGCAAACTATTTATATGTCTTATTATAAAATATGTGCATATAATTTATTTATTTTTGTGATAAAATCCGAGCAAACATTTTTTCAGATATTAACTTTAGCCTAAATTCTATGTGGCTCATAGGTTCTTGTTCATTGTCTAAATCAAGGGACCTTCATAACGTGCATGCCACCGTAAGTAGTACATAATTTTAATGCAATAATGGTTTAAATTAATTAACGAAAACAAATCCCACTGCAAAGGAGCTGCCAAATAAATACTTAGCAATTAAGTCGAACTGTCCTTTTCCTAATTGATCTACAGTTGAAAACTTTTAAGAGGAAGGGCCGATTTTCCATTAATTGTCCTAGGCTAGTGTTTCTTTTGTGGACCAATGTGCTCAAATTAGGTAGGATTGGTTTCCACCTATCCAAATACAGTAGGGATTCATACAGGGGTGGAGCGAAAATTTTCAGCACAGGTTTCAAAATATGAAAAACAAAGAAATTAATATTTATTATATATGTATAAAAATAATTTTAAATATATATAAATAATGTCATTTCTATAGTAAAAAATTTGGATGAATGCCTTAACGCTTAACCCTACTAGTTCATATCCTGTTATGCCAGCTTGAAAAGTTGAATTTTGAAAGAGAACAGGCTAGCTGGGGGACAGGTCTTATGAACTCATGGGGCAGTTCGGTGCACTAAAATTTTCGCTATGCGCAAGATCCAAGAAAGAATCCAACCACAAGAGTCTCTCTCTATATATATAAAGAGAGAGACAGTTAATGTCCAGTGTCTTGTCAGTATCTATCTTACTAGTCATATTTATTAAGCCATCTGTCTTAAATTATGTGACTGTTAGTTTTAAGAAATTAAAAAAGACGTAATCAAATACTTTACGCAATCTAAAACTCTCAAAAAAAGGAATTTCAATAATAGACGAATGTGCTAAACTTCTGATATTTTGATTTGATTTTAAAATTTTGTTTAGAGGTGGCGGAAGTATATACATTTTGTCATTCCCTTTACTACTCCCTCCGTCTAATTTTTTTGTCCACGTTATTAAAATTTTATGTCCTAAATAAATTTAGGAAATCAAAATAGAATAATTTTCTCTTTTTGCCCTTAAAATTAATTTTTTTGAAAAAATAAATATTTGCTTATACTTTACTCTCCTCATATCTTACTTTAGTGGATTACACTAGTATATTATTGTTGATGAAAGGATGAATATGGTAAGGTTTCAATTAGTAATTTTGATATTGCTAAACAAGGCACATAAATACAGTATATTAAAAAGAGTTAAATAATAAATTAGTCAAAGTATTTTTTTTTATTTATAATTTTTTAAGAGCATGTTAAAAGAAAAGTGGAGAAATAATATGATTTCGAGAGAGTACATACAAAATATTTAAAGCGTTTCTTTGCGATAAATACTGTTGAGAGTCCACCTATCTTTTTATTTTAAAAAGTGGTGATAAGGGTCCTAACAAGTCATATCATTAAGAGCTAGTTAAATGGGAATACTAAGATTAATAATATTCAAAAAGAAGGAGGTGTACTATCTTGAAAAGACCAAAAAGAAATCATCACATAATTAACATGGGATGTAAGAAGTCGTACTGTTATTTAGGAGGCTTTAATATAGGCCAATACATATTCAAATTTTCAAAATTATGCGGGATTCTAGCCTTTTGAGTTATTGAATTTTAAATAATATTTATATTAAATAATATTTTAAAACAAATATAAATTTTACATCAAAGATAATGGATTTGCACCATCGCTAACACAAATACCTAAGTAGTTCGATGTTCAACAACAAAAAAAGAATTTTACCACATACATTGAAAATTTTAAAATTAGTGTTAATAAATATGTCATGATATTTTTATAGCTATAAGAGGGAGCATCATTACAAATAATTAAAATATGAAGCTTAAAGTAAATGGAAGATGACTTACAAGTAATGGGTTCAGTAACAATGGATGAATGGTGATGTGAATGGTAACGAGAGTAAAGAAAGTGGTGGTGTAAAGCTCTGTGAAGCCAATAGTAGAGAAATTCGACTGGACCAATATGAAGCAATGTTGTCAAAATGATACCATCAGTCCTCCAAAGAGGTAGGTAATGAGACTGCTCCAACTTCATGTATCCATAATAAAACAATAGTCCATTAAGTATGATTTGATCATCCCTGCCAATATTAAACGTGTTATATAAACTTAATTCCTTAATTATTTGCATTTACTTTATCCTCTTTTTAGACCCCTCTGGGCACAAAATTATGAGCCGCGAAGGCCGGTGCTGCTTATTGAATGATGGCTTAGTACTCCCATGCAAGGACAGATACATATTTACTAAAAGAAGACTATTTTTTTATTGTTTTCAATTGAAATTTATTTTTTTATTTTTTTCAATATTCAATATTTATATTGTATGCCCCTACACCTTCTTAAATCTCCAAGATTGGAGGGTTTATTAGGCATTCTCTCAAGTAAATAAAAAAATATCTTCTATAGGCTCAAGTTTCTGATCACTGAATACTTAAGACTCGCATTTATTATATTATAGAAATCAGATGAAAATTGAAAAACTACAAAACAAAGTGTGAACCTCTAGGAAGTTATAAAGGAATTTTCGAACAACCCTATATACAGAACGCCATGATAACAAAAAAGGAGTCGATAGCAGCCTAAATATAAATAAAAAGAGAATTATATTTTCTTTCTTCTCAAATACTGCAATGATTTGGGTCTGCTTATTGGTACCATATCTTGAAAGACAAAAAATAAATCTACCTATTGCCATTTTTTAACCAAATTTGGAATAATCTTCTATAACCATGAGAGGGTAGAATAGAAAAGTTGGTAGCATATTAAGATTCTTCCTATTCTTTACCTCTTTTATTTCAATTTATATGGCACAGTTGAAATTTTTAGAGTTAATTAATATTTTTTTAATCAAAATTTTTTAATGTGTTTTTAAAATATTTAAATTGTTATTTATTGAGATTTAAGTATTTATTTTTTATATAATTTTCAAAAATATAAATTTCATTTAAAAAAAACCATAATATTTTTATGTCCAAATTTACGATCAAAATTTAAAATTTTAAATATCAAAATTTAACTGTGATAGGTAAATTGAAGTACGAAATATTAAAGGTTTGACATGATATGAGAGAGGAGGGGCTTATTCTTGTGCACTACATTGCCGTCTAATAAAAGCTCAGACAGGTACTTTTATGTGGCGGTTGCTGGCATCAAAATGTATGAGTTCTTTTCGTTATATCTTTAATATATTGCTCCATATTAAGGTCTTTGTTACATATAAAAAATCATCAATTCTACCACTATTTGATAAAGTATATGTTCTCTTTAAATCTTTGACGAGATACTTTCATTCTCAAAAAAATAAAAAACACTTTATAATATTTTTTTTTTGAAAAGATTACTTTTTATTTTATAAAAGTTTGATATTTTTTTTTTGAAAAGATTACTTTTTATTTTATAAAAGTTTGATCAAACATATTATATAAAGACGCATACGTACCAATTTCTTTCTCTGTCAACCTGGTCAAATTCGATGGCCTTATCAACAATTCGATTATCACCCTTGGCAGTTTTGTAACGAGAAAAGGATATCCATATCTGGTTGTGAAGCATTCGGAAGAGTAGAAATGGAAATATAATTAAGTATCCAATATCCATCTTGCTTCCATCTTCTCTCATGAAGAATGGCTGAATACTACGTGCCACAAATGGTGCCAAAACCACGTACTACATACATACAAACAAAATAAATCACTTCTCAATAATAATAATTATTAATAATAATGACATAATTCAATATGTGGTGGCATGGTCCAGTACTAAAAGGGACAAAAGTAATTAATTCTAGCGTCTAACTAAATGTCCCAATTTACGTGGGACAATTCAAATATTGATAGTCAAATTATGGAATCTTTAAATTTTTTGAAATGAAATTTATATATTTAAAAATTATTTTAAAAGTTTTATAATTTATAATAATTGATAATTTAAAATATTTAAAAAATTCTTTTGGTTCAATCTCAAAATCCGAAAAGCTATTACATAAATTGGGACGATAACTACATAGTGGCTACCGTGCCTCAGAGAAAAATTTACTAGAATTAGAGGAAACTTGGGACTCATCAAAAGAACAGTACTCTTTCAAGGAATGGGATTCACTTATTATTAAAAGAACGAGGGAAAGAAATAGTTCCTTAAAACAAATCAATTTAAACATACATGTTTAAGAATATGGTTTACTCTATAAAGAGATACTATTTGGATTGAGTATGAAAAGTAGAAAATATAAAGAGATGGCTTCAAGATAAACCATGAAAATAAAGGATGTGTTACCTTGAAATTCCCAAGCCATGTCCATGGCCATTCTGTGAGAATCCCTGGTTTTGAAGCCATGTTAATTGTGTTTGCTAACTAAAAGATTATTAAACTAACAACTCTCTGCCCTTTCCTATGAGAATATAAGACTGCATTATATAGAACTTTTTGTAGGGGCAGAGTAAATATTGTCTTTAACGCGTTCTCAACGCTCCACATTAGCTGTTTTCTTCTTTATTTTTATTGGTTCATGTATTAAAAATTATTTTTATTTTTAGCATATCAAGAGAAAAATATATTTTTTTGTCAAACAATACTTGTTTAGTATTGACTTTACACAATTTTAAGAAACTATAAATAAAAGGGTCATTTTATCATATCACCCTTTCAATATAATAAATACGATGTCTTAAAAAATGTAATAAAAAAATGACTACTAATTAATGATAAAATTAAATTAGGAATTAAGGATAAAATTATCTTTTGATTTTATAAATTGAACAAGTATTATTAAAAATTTATTTTTAGTATAATGAATAAATAAAATTGAACGAAGAAAGTAATTTTTTATATTTTACTCTTAACATTAATTATCTATTCCTCAAATCAGATCAATCATTATTTTTTAAGAAAAGCGTAAATTTCAAACGAAATAAGTAAAAGTATATGTCCACGTGTTGCTTTCACAACCTTAACTTTTACTATTCATCTTTATGTTGCTGATTCCAAATCGCAGAAATTCTCTTTGACTACTTTGGACCATGCATAGGTTTGATTTTGGATGTGAATATCTTCGACTATTACGTAGTGACCGTAACCATTAAAATTTTATTGGATTTAAATTTGTAAATTAAATTAGATTGTATTAAATTTAAGAAAATAATTTAATTGATGTGGTAATTCATGTCAAATTAAATGAGCCATTAAAAGTACATTACGTGTCAAAGTTATATGGCAATCCAAGTCAAATTAAATGAGCTACTAAAATTACATCAAGTGTCAAAGTTATATGACAATCTAAGTCAAATTAAATGAGTCATTAGCAGGGGCGGAACTACAGGGGTGCGAGGTGTGGCGACCGAACCCCCTTCGTCGGAAAATTGCACTATATATATACTGCGAATTTTTTTATTCATGTACAAATATTATTTTTGCATCCCCTTAACAAATGGAGATTGTGGATTATTGGATAAGGTGCTTGAGATTGAGCCCCCGGTCGTGGGTTCGATTCTCAACAATGACACATTTTTTACTTTTTTCATCCCGTCCCTTATTTTTTAATTTTCTTGAACCCCCTTATCAAATATTCTGGTTCCGCCCCTGGTCATTAGAATCATGCCATGTGCCAAAATTATGTGACAATTCAAGTCAAATTAAATAAGCCACTAAAATCATGTCACGTGTCGAAGTTATGTGGCAATCTAAGTCAAATTAAATGAGCCACTAGAATAATGTCACATCTATATGTGACATGTTCTGACTAATCAAATTAAAGTTCTTCACCAAAAGAATCTAATTGGTCAGTTCAAACCGACCAATCAAATCACACTAGCATACTACTCCCCACAACTATAAATAGAGGTCCTCATTAATCTCAGAAGAGAGAGTTTTGAAGAACAAGAAGCAAGAAGAGAGCTCATGGATCAAAGGCTGCACATTCTCTACAAAGCTACAAAGTTCAAGTAATCAAATTCAAGTTCAAGTTCAAGTTCAAGATCAAGAACGAAGGCAAATATCAAAAAGTTTGAGATCAAGTTACTTGTTCATATTTATTATTCGTCATAACCGTATAAGTGTTCGCGATGAATAATTCAAATCCAAATTTAAATACGGAGATCCAAGATCAATCTATTCAAGCCCTTGACTCTAAATCAAATTCAAGTTCAACATATTCTATATTATTTGAAGAATCAGAGAATTATCATAGAGATTATAACACGCACTAGATTTTGAAATCAAATATTACACTTTGTTACTCCAATTTTCTAATCTTGATTATTTATTTTTTTCGGCTCGAAAATTTGTTGTTTACAAATTTTTTCATGCCCAGTGGGACATTATCTACCTCTCATCTCTTTACATCGATCATCAAGCTTCAAGAATACTTAAATGGCATCTAAGAAGTTTGACTCTAGGACTACTGTTGCTAAAGCTACTGATTCCAAGTTTTTCTCTGAGGTGGAGAACATACTGGATGCTACTATGGGGAGTTTGGGACCCATCACTAGGAACAGAGCAAATTTGCTAGGACAGCAAGCACTTCTAGTGCCGTCCGCATCAGTTTCTATTTTTGATCTTCCACCTTCAAAGGGGGCAAAATTCTTTTCGAATGAATTGAAAGAAGGAGAGAATATAGTTAGTATTGTTGAAAAGACGCTGGCTCGACTTAGTTCTTTTAACACAAGGAATTGCACTATTCAAGATGAAGATGATGTCTTGATCACTAGATCTACCCAGTCACTCCACATAACTTGTTTCAAATAAATTTTAGTTTGAGGGAAAATCCATGCTTTACTCCATCATCCATAACGTCCATCCAAGCGATGATGACTAACGCCTCAACTGTTGAAGAACAACTGGCAAGTTTGACAAAGGCAATCGAAGGTCTAACAAAATATGTGCAAGATCAGGATAATTGAATTGTCAAGTTGATGGACAGAGTTGAAAATGTTATGAAGGGGAATTTAAGTCATGCACCTTAAAAACGTCCCATGATACAAGAAAAGGGAGATTCAGTTACAAAGCAAATAAATATGAGTGATGATGTAACACTCCTCAAAATTTTTCCCTAAGATTCGGACCTTTCTTATACACGTGTAAGGTCGAACTCGAGTATTGTGAAGCAATTGCATGAGTAAGATGAGTCTTTGAGAAATTGAGAAGCGTTAGAGGTGATGTGGGGTCATGAAGGACCCCTAGGACCAAGCTAAGTCCAAAAGATCCGTCGTGGCTAAGCTTTAGGATGAGTTCGTAAAAGGGATCGACTTCTAACGACCCTATCTTTTGAAAGGAGACAATCTAGGTGGCCTACGACCTATCAAATTAAAGGTCGTCGAGTCTTCTTTCCAACGCCACTAAGAATATAATTTTTGGAGTTCGGAGTCGAAAGATATGACGATCCTAAGATGAACTAGCACAGTAGAGATTTTCAGGCCTGGGTTGCAATTGCTGGAAAACTGGGCTTGGCGCCGCAGTGGTGCGATGCGCCACTATCGTGCCAGAAACATGCCTCAGTAGTTTGGGCTCTGGCGCTGCGCGCCACTAAAAGGTGTACAGGGTTTTTCAAGCCAATTTCCAGAACCCAGAAAATATTGGCCTTGGCGCTGTAAAGGCGCGACGCGCCACTATTGCGTCAGAAATATGCCTCAGTAGTTTGGTCTCTGGCGTGGCGCGCCACTGCGAGGTGTGCAGGTTTTAGGCGTAATCAGCCTGGCGCTGCAATGGCGCGATGCGCCACTATCGCGCCAGGTGCATTTTTGCCTATTTTTCAGAACTTTTGAGAAGGGGCAATTTGGGAACTTACCCAAATTATATATGTATCACCCTAGACTATTTTGAGATCATATTTTCAGCCCCCACTCTCTCTCTAAAAGCCCTAGCAGCTTCTCTCTCTCTCTTCTTCTTCTTCTTCTCCATTTTCAACAAGAAGAGTTTCAAGAGCTTCAAGAATTCAAGCCTTCCATTAAAGACCTAACATCAAGGTTTCTTCAAAGTATTCAAACAAGGTATGTAAGTCTATCCAAAATATGGGTTGAGTCCACCCATGTGCCCTACTCTGGCTTTGAGGTTAGATGTCCATGAAAATGGAGTTTCTTGGTATGGTTTATGTTTGAATGAGTTTTGTTCCCTATTTACTTGATGCTATATATGTTGATGTTGTTGAGCTAATAATGTTCCTAAGACCTTCATGTAAGTATGAGTTGATGGAGATGACTCGTTATTATGTTTTGTTAATCTCTTTAGCCATGTGATTGTGTTGCATAAGTCAATTTTCTTGAATGTGTTATTCCACTTGTGTTGTTGAGCTAAAGTCATAGAGTTGTGATGAGTCTTGAGGAGATATCATAAATGCTTACCTAAATGAGGCTTGATTGAGTTAATTGGAGGATAGAATTGACGAGTGGACGAGGTCCTAAATAGAACTTGCCATTATGACTTAATTGAGTTGAAATGAGAATAGAGTTGATGAGTTGGCAATGTCCCACATGAAACTAGCCGTGAGGGCTTGTTTGAGATGATTGGAGGGAGTTTTATGAGCATAGAGTCATGGGAGGAGTATCGAGAACCGAGGCGGGCGAGAGTATAGTCCGTACTCGAACCCCAGGAACTACGCTGCCAACGTAGGTAGGGATGAAATCGTTAAAGTCGGATGCTTCCCATGGAATCGAACTGTTAAAGTCGGATGTTTCCCATTTATTTGTCCTGAAATGATAGGACTTGACTAATCGATGATATCCATGATTAGGGAGGCGTTCATGCCCTAGCAAGGTATGGACGGACGTGGCAACAACGTTTGATTGTTGTACTATCACCGGCTCATAGGTGATGGTTGTCGGATAAGAGAAACTCCCATTTAGGTCTTGATAGTGCTCCGAGTCAGTTGAGTTAAGTGGCTTATGAGTTAGTCCCGTCTAAACTATTCTTGTTAGACTTAGGGTATTTGAGTGAGTTGCTATATGCTCATAAGTTAGTCCTGTCTAAACTATTTCTTGTTAGACTTAGGACACTTGAGTGAGTTGTTACATATTTATTGAGTTGAGTCCTTTGAGTTGAATTGTAAAACGTTGCATAATTTAATTTGCATATTTATTGAGTTGAGTCCTTTGAGCTGACTGTTGAGCTGAATGTTGAGTTGATTGTATATGGTCGGATTGGATTAGATGAATTGTGATTGGATTGAATAGAATGGTATGTGACTAGATTGGATTTGATTATTGAGTTGATTGTTGAGTTGAGTGTATATAATCGGATTGTACATGATTGAAAGGGATCGAATTGTAAATGATTTGACAACTTATCTCCACTTCGGAGGATGAAATTGAAGATTGGCGACAACCAATAATAGATTACTTGTTTTATGGAATATTGCCAGAAAATCTATAAAGAAGGATAGAAATCTGGCGACGAGCCCTTATTTTCTTTATTATAAAAATACACTTTACAGGCGGTCGTTCGATGAAGTTCTCTTATGATATTTGGGGGCAGATGAATCTACTCAAGCTATGTAAGAAGCACATTCTGGAGTATGTTGAGCGTATCAATCTAGGCCAAAATATTATTTTTACATAAAAAGGATGGGATATTACTGGAAAACCATGGTGAAAGATTGTCTAGATTACGTTCGAAGATGTAAAACTTGTCAATTCCATGCGAATTTTATACATCAACCCCAGAAGTATTGCACTTAACTATTGCCTCATGTCTATTTGAAGCTTGGGGTTTGGATGTTGTTGGACCATTGCCTAAGTCCTCTGGTGGACATTTGTACACCCTGGCTGCAACTGACTACTTCTCAAAATGGGAAGAAGCTGTTTCTCTTAGAGAAGTGAAGAAAGAGAATGCCGCTAACTTCATTCGAGTCAATATTATCTACTGTTTTGATATTCATCGATACATATTGACAGATAATGGCAAAACATTTGATAATAAGTTAATGATGAAGATATGTGATCTTTTTGGCTTTAAGCAACATAATTCTTCTATGTATTATGCGGCTGCTAATGGTCTCATTAAAGCATTTAACAAGAAACTCTACAACTTGTTGAAGAAAGTTGTTTCCAAGTCTAAGAGAGATTGGCATGAAAGAATGGAAGAGGCTCTTTGGGCATATAGGATTACGTATCGCACGCCAATACAAGAGACTCCCTATTCTCTTATTTATGGAGTTGAAGCAATCCTTCCGCTTGAGTGTCAAATCCCATCATTGCACCTTGCCATTTAAGAAGGACTTACTGATGAAGAAAATGCTCAGTTAAGCCTTGAAGAATTGGAGGCTCTTGATGAAAAAAGACTAGAGCCCCAACAAATTCTAGAATGTTATCAAGCTCGTCTAGCTCGATCTTTTAATAAGAAGGTTCATCTTAGATGCTTCCAAATAGGTGATCAAGTTCTTGTTTTAAGAAGGCCCATTATTTACTTTTCATCGGTCGGGAAGCAATTTCTCCGCTAAATGGGATAGACCATATGTGGTACAAGAAGTATACCCAAGTGGCGCTTACAAACTGGTTGACTCAGAAGGATTGCGCATTGGCCCCATTAACGGAAAGTCATGAAGAGATACTATCCTTGAAGAAAAGAAACACGCTCCTTAAGGTAGGAGCATAAACTGTATGTTACTCCTGGCCCACAAGAGTATAAACTCTGCAAGACATCAAAAAAATAAAATAATGTCCGCTAGGTTGAAAATATCGAAAGAGGCGGCCTAGGCAAAAGTGAGGAAATAAAAAAAATTACTCTTTCAGAACTACGTTATGACTTGATCCTCTTCACTGAGGCACATAGGCACTTGGAATTACATTCTGAGTTCAGTCGCATGAGTATCCAAAAAACACATAGTCCCACTTGGGACTCTTCGCTGAGGTCCGTGGTGCTTAGAGTTACATCATAAGTTTAGTCTCATAAGATCAAAAGAGATGGGACACGCTATTGTTTGAGCATCATAATATTCTTGTAGATTGTCATATATAACGTGTGAATTAGAGAAGGTCAATCAAGACAGAATTTGAATTAACTTAAAAAAAATATTGATACAAATCCGTAAAGCTATTAGCTGTGATTATTGTACATGCTGTAGTTCTATGAATCTTATTTTTGGCTTCTCTACGCTCATATATGAGTATTTTAATAAGATCATGCGAATATGAATCTTTCATCTTTTCTGCATGTGAAATTCATTTTTGAAGAATGATCCTGAGGGACTTGAGCTATAAATTTTGGATATGTTTTAGATTAAGAAGTTTGGTTTATGATAAATTAAGTTTCTCCTGGCTTCGGTGATCTCATAAAATAATATATCTCTCGTACTGTCGAAACACACAAGGTGATAAACAACGATGTTTAGGGGAAAGTCAAGCTTAATGCGATTACGTCAATGCATCAATATGAGTAAATAACTCTTGAAGATGAAATGTAAAAGAAATACTTAAAGAAATGTGCAATATAATGCAATCAAAAGGATTTCTAAAAGTGTGACAACTAATCAATCAGAATGCTAAAAAAGTGTTATTACCTCTTAAATTAGTAATTCAATAATTATGGTCATGAATCTCAATAATGAACGATTATATTCTTTGAGCAATAACTATGCCTAATCTAGATGGTGGAAAGTCTTTACAAATCATATAAAGTCTTTGTCTTAGATGGTCTAAAGTCTTTGTCTTGGACTATGAGATGCTTTTGACTCAGACGTTGTAAAGTCTTTGTCATAAATCATGTAAAGTCTTTGGCCTAGATGGTGTAAAGTCTTTGGCTTGGACTATGGAATGCCTTTGACTCAGACGGTGTAAAGTCTTTGTCATAAATCATATAAAGTCTTTGGCTTAGATGGTGTAAAGTCTTTGGCTTGGACTATGGGATGCATTTGACTCAGACGGTGTAAAGTCTTTGCCACAAATCATGTAAAGTTTTTTCCTTAGATGGTGTAAAGTCTTTGGCTTGGACTATGGGATGCCTTTGACTCAGACAGTGTAAAGTCTTTACCACAAATCATGTAAAGTCTTTGTCTTAGATGGTGTAAAGTCTTTGTCTTGAACGACGTGATACCTTCAATTCAAATCATGTAAAGTATTTGCCTTAGACTGTGTAATGTCTTTGGCTTGGACTATGTGATGTCGTTGACTCAAATGGTGTAAAGTTTTTATGACAAATCATGTAAATTCTTTGCTTTAGACGGTGTGAAGTCTTTTTCTTGAACTATGTGGTGTCTTTTGACTCAGACAATTTAGTCTTTGCCACAAATTATGTAAAATTTTTGCCTTAGACAGTGTAAAATCTTTGGCTCGAACAATGTGGCACCTTCGAGTCAGATGACGTAAAGTATTTACCGAGGATGATGTAAAATTATTGGCTCCATAAGATACAACTATTGCTTCTATTGATTAAAAAAACACACGAAAGAACAAAAGAACAAAGAAAAAAGAGGAAAAGAAAAAGAAAAAACAAAAAAGAAAAATGTACCTCGTATATTGATTCTGCACGATGAAATGCCATTACATGAGTAAAAGATCCTCGGGGTATTTCAGAGATTGTCGTTGCAGATATTTAATGGGGCAATTAGAGAGGATGACCATGGGTTCTTGACTATATGTCAGGAGTAGATTTAGTCTTTAGGATTTATGGAGTTGAGAAGAGCTGACTTCCCCGCACATTATTTTTGCTGGATAACAAGGATGTAGTGGGGCTCCTACTTGTAGTCTAGGACAGCTGGGTTACCTCTTATATCTTAGGATGATCTCTTAGAGGCTTTCTTGGCCCATTTAAGATCACAGAGCATCGTGGATAGGATTTATGACCAATTTTCAAGATTGGAGTAGGGCTCCATGACCATTTCGGAGCATGAGGTTAAGTTCCATGAGCTGTCATTTCATCCTACCATGATCTTACCCGAAGAAGAGGAAGAATCTATTACTTTGTGTGTGAGTTTCTGTACTGATTAATAGTTGAAACGGAGCATCTTACTTCAGCAACCGTTCATTTCTTGATGTAGTCTATTATGCTTGGTTTTCAATTGGAGTCTCATTATTTACGCCAACTATGTCACTCTAATTGGAGGAATGTATTAATTTAATATGTTCATGATGCATATTAAATTGCACGACATATGATTATCGTTTAGTTAATACTTCAAGGCTAGTCTTTGTATAAAATACTTCCACAAGACTTGAAGTAGGGGGCATTTGTAAGCATTAAAATTTTATTGGATTTAAATTCGTAAATTAAATTAGATTGTATTAAATTCAAAAAAATAATCCAAATGATGTGGCAATTCAAGTCAAATTAAATGAGCCATTAAAAGCATATCACGTGTCAAAATTATATGACAATCCAAGTCAAATTAAATGAGCCACTAAAATTACATCAAGTATCAAAGTTAAATGACAATCTAAGTCAAATTAAATAAGCCATTAAAATTATGCCATGTGCCAAAATTATGTGACAATACAAGTCAAATTGAATAAGCCACTAAATTTATGTCACGTGTCGAAGTTATGTGTCAATCTAAGTCAAATTAAATGAGCCACTAGAATAATGTCACGTGTATATATGACATGTTCTGACCAATCAAATTAAAGTTCTTCACCAAAAGAATCTAATTGGTCAGTTCAAACCGACCAATCAAATCACACCAGCATACTACTCCCTACAACTATAAATAGAGGTCCTCATTATTCTTAGAAGAGAGAGTTTTGAAGAACAAGAAGCAAGAAGAGAGCTCGTGGATCAAAGGCTGTAAATTCTCTACAAAGCTACAAAGTTCAAGTAATCAAGTTCAAGTTCAAGTTCAAGATCAAGAACGAAGGCAAATATCAAAAAGTTCGAGATCAAGTTACTTGTTCATATTTATTATTCGTCATAACCGTACAAGTGTTCGTGACGAATAATTCAAATCCAAATTTAAAGACAAAGATTCAAGATCAAGCTATGCAAGTCTTTGACTCTAAATCAAATTCATGTTCAACATATTCCATATTATTTGAAGAATCGAAGGATTATCATAGAGATTGTAACACGCGCTACATTTTGAAATCAAATATTACACTTTGTTACTCTAATTTTTCGGTCTTGATTATTTATTTTTTTTGGCTTGAAAATTTGTTGTTTACAGTGATCACAAAATATTAATGGATCTCCAACTTGTCGTGGATCAAAAAATTTCACTAGGTATGTAATGGTAAAAACTAAAAAAGGTTAAAAATTCACTTACACATATTGAAACTCAATTTTGAAAGATTGAGTATCCGTTTGGACATTATTTAAAATTATGAGTTGAGATCAGATTGATTTGAAGTTAAAATTTTATTTGAAGATATAGTTTGAATTTTTAAACTTGTATTTTTTTCTCATAAACAAGAAAATCCACAAGTTGTGAAAACTATCAAGAAAAAATTCATGTTTATTTGAAAATTTGTAATCCCAAATATTTATTTTAGTATAAGGAAGACATAAATATGTGACTTTTCAATTCGACGCCTACTATACTCCGGTATGAACTATGGTTTGCCGATTTGCTAATATTATATAAGAATTCGACAAATTTTGATAGTTTTCACAACTTATTGAATTTTCATGTTTAGGGAAAAATCTATGAGTTTAAATTCTGTGCTCTGTCAGTGTACAAAATATTTTACACCATTAGGTAAATTAAATAACTACCCCAAATTTATACTATTAGAATTTAGGAAAAAATATTAAATTTAAAATCCTAATTGTACTCTAACTAAATTAGTTATTATTTCTTTTAATAACATAAATCGAATCTAACTTTTCCATATTTCTCTCTCAGTATAATCATCATAATTAATGAAATAATCCTTCATGTATTAAATACTATTAAAATTGCAAAAAACAATTCATCCATGCTTTAAATTGTGAATCTTGTAGAGAAAACAAACTGGATCGAAATTCAAAATCTATTAAAATTTTGCAAACAATATTCAGTTTTTTCTTATTTTTTAGAAAAATGTTTTTAAAGAAACTTCCAAAGTTTCAAACATCACATCAAAATCTACATCAAAATCTTAAAATTTATTCACATTAAGGAGGGATGAATGTGGAGTTAAAAAGACAAGCAAAAAAAGATAACATGGAGAGAGGATTTTGGTTGAGAATTAGATTTAGATGAGTTGAGGAAATTTTTTAAAAATTTTACAAAAAAATGAGTTACCTATAATAGCAGGTCAACGTTACCTGATAGTGTAGAATATTTTGTACACTGGCGGTGCACAAAACTTAAACTCAAAAAATATAAGTTAAGAAATTCAAATTGCACATTCAAACCAAACTTTAAGTTCAAATCAATGTGATTTAAACTTATGTCCAAACGTGGCCTTAATAATTCGAATCTGAGTTAAATATGTGTGGGTAAGTAAATTTTTAACCTTTTTTACAATTTAGTATGTACCTAGTGAGAGTTTTACTCTTTTACAATTACTCTTCCATCTCAATTTATGTGGCACAATTGAAATTTTAAGAGTCAACCAAGTTTTTCTTTGTTGAAATTTTTTTATTTGTTTTTAAAAATATTTTCAATTATATTTATAGTGTTTTTTACATAATTTTTCAATATACAAAAAAAAATCAAAAAACTTTTTTTAAAATTCAAATTCATGGTCAAAATTTTAAAAAAAATAAAGTTTCAATTATACGCTATAAATTAGGACAGAAAAGTACTTATTTTCTCCGAATAAGATTAATTGGCGCAGGTTTTGTTTTAGGGTCTTTAAAATGATTAAAACATTATTTTTTTATATAAAATAAATTGACTTAACAAATTAATAAAAAGGAGAAATAGTAAGAGAAAGAGAGAGAGTTGAGAGAATTCAATGTCTCTTTTCATTGCAGAAAAGAGTGTCTTTTATAGGCAAAGCTAAAGAAAAAATGCGTGTTACAGTGCAAAACGCGTGATTCTACAGTGATTTTACTGTTCATCTACAGTGAAAATACTATTTGCTAGAATAAATATGGGTCCTATTGACATCCACTTTATATACTTTTTTCAACACTCCACCTTGGATGTTCATGTACAAAAGAAAAATTCTAGTGAAAGAACAACTATTCCAATCACCCATACATGTTGTGCCTCATTAAAACCTTATTAGAAAAAAATCTAGTGGAAAAAAACCAAATGAAGAAAAAAGAGTACACACATCTGATAATACGCCTTGAGTGCTGCCTCATTAAAAACCTTGCTAGAAAAAACTAGTGGGACAAAACCTAGACTAAGGAAAAAAGAGTGCAACGCGTATTATACTCTCCCAGATGAAGACATTATTTAATATCTCGAAGATGACGCATTCTAATCTTGTATCTCAATTTCTCAAAGGTTGAATTTGACAATGCCTTGTTGAACATATCTGCTAAATTATCACTTAAATGAACTTGTTGAACATCTATTTCACCCTTTTTTGAAGATCATGAGTAAAGAAGAATTTGGGTGAAATATGTTTTGTTCTGTCTCCTTTGATGTATCCTCCCTTCAGTTGAACTATACATACAACATTGTCTTCATACAATATTGTTGGAACGTCTCTTTTCAAAAAAAGGCCACATGTTTCCTGAATGTGTTGAGTTATTGATCTTAACCAAACGCATTCTCCACTTGCTTCATGAATGACTATTATCTCTGCATGATTTGAGGAAGTGACAACCATAGTTTGCTTTATTGAATGTCATGATATAACTGTATCACCTCATGTAAATAAATAGCATGTCTGCATTGACCTTTATGGGGATCAGACAAATATTCTAAATCTGCGTAACCAATCAATTATGACGTGGATTCATTTGAGTAAAATAATCTCATATCAATGGTTCCTCGAAGGTATCTAAATATATGCTTAATTCCATTCCAGTGTCTTTGTGTTAGGGAAGAACTAAATCTTGCTAGCAAGTTTACTGAGAATGCTATATTTTGTGTAGAATTGTTGGCAAGATATATTAATGCACCAATTGCACTAAGGTATGGTATTTCAGCACCAACAAGCTCTTCACCATTTTAATAAGGTCGAAATGGATCTTTATTAATATCAAGAGATCTCACAACCATGGGGGTACTCAGTGGGTGTGCTTTATCTATGTAAAATCTTCTTAAATTATTTTTTGTATATGTTGATTGATGGACAAATATCATATTTGTAAAATATTCAATTTGTAGACCAAGAAATTTTTTTATCTTTTTAAGGTCTTTCATTTTGAATTCCATTTTTAGAAATTTTACTGCCTTAGAAAGTTCTTCAGGAGTTCCGATGACATTTAAATCATCAACATATGCGGCTATTATGGCAAATTCAGATCCAGACTTTTTCATAAAGACACAAGGGCATATTGGATCATTTTTATATCATTCTTTTAGCAAATATTTACTAAGACGATTGTACCACATTGGCCCTGATTATTTTAGCCCATATAAAATTTTTTGAAGTTTTATTGAACAAGTTTCCCAGGAATCTTTATATATTTTAGGAATTTTAAATCTTTCAGGAATTTTCATAAAAATATCGTTATCTAGAGAACCATATAAATAGGCTGTAACGACATCCATCAGATGCATGGCAAATTTTTTATGAACTGGCAGACTTATAAGATACCTGAAAGTGATTGCATCCACCACAGGAGAATATATTTCCATATAATCAATACCGGGTCTTTGCAAAAATCCATGTGCCACAAGTCGTGCTTTATATCTTACGGCTTCATTTTTCTCATTTCTTTTTCGCACAAAGACCTATTTGTACCTCACTGGTTTTATCCTTTAGGTGTTCGGATTATCGATCCGAAAACTTTGCGTTTTTCAAGTGAAACTAATTCAACTTGAATTGCATCTTTCTATTTTGTCCAATCATTCCTCTGTCTATATTTGTCGACAGATTTTTGTTCAAGATCTCCATTTTGTTGCATTATTTCAATAGCAACATTATAAGCAAAACTAATATCGACAATTACATTATTTTGGTTCCATATTTTTCCTGATGAGACATAATTTATTGAAATTTCTTTATCATTTTCAGGCGCCTTAACCTCATCCAAGGTTTTATCAATTGTTATATCTCCTTGCTCTTCTTGAGCAGGTTCTTTCATATCATGACCATCTTGATTATTTGCTCCTTTTCTTTTTTGAGGATTTTTATCTTTGAAACTAATCGGTCTACCACGTTTTAAATGTGGTTTAGACTCATTTGTATTAATTAATTATTCTATTGGGACATCAACTCGAATTAGAGCATTAGCAGTTGGAATATGAGATTTAGTAACTCTTGATAGGTTAGTGAATGCATCTGACAGTTATTTGCAATATTTTGTAAATTAATTATTTTTTGAACTTCCATTTCATAGTTATTTGTACGAGGATTTAAATGAGATAGTGATAATGCATTGCAATCTATTTCTCTTTTCATCTGTTTATTTTCTCCCCCTAATATTGGGTATACTGATTTATCAAAATCATAATCAACAAATCTTGCAGTAAATAAATCTCCAGTCATAGGTTCCAAATATTTTATGATAGAAGGAGATTCATACCCAACATATATCCCCAATCTTCTTTGTGGTCTCATTTTTGTGCGTTGTGATGGAGCAATTTGAACATATACTGCACATCCAAATATTCTAAGATGGGAAATGTTCGGCTCCTGACCAAAAGCCAATTGTAATGGAGAGAGTTCATGATAACTTGTGGGTATGATCCGCATAAGACTTGCTGCATGCCAAATAGTATGACTCCATAATGAAATTAGAAGTTTTGTCCTCATAAGCATTGGTCTAGCAATTAATTGGAGACATTTAATTAATGATTCCGCTAGACCATTTTGAGTATGAACATGAGCAATCGGATGCTCAACTGTTATCCCAGTAGACAAACAATAATCATTAAATGCTTGAGATGTAAACTCGCTAGCATTATCAAGACGAATTATCTTTATTGCATAATCTAGAAATTGTGCTCTTAACTTGATTATTTGAGAAAGTAATCTCGCAAATGTCATATTACAAATTGGTAATAAGCACACATGTGACCGTCTTGTAGAAGCATCTATGAAAACCATATAATATTTAAATGTTCCTCATGATAGGTGAATGGGCCAACATATATCACCCTGTATACGTTCCAGAAATGTTGGGGATTCAATGCCCATTTTGATTACTGATGGTCTACTAATCAATTTGCCTTGAGAACATGCAGCACAAGAGAATTCTTTAAATTAAAGAATCTTTTGATTCTTCAAAGAGTGTCCATGTGAACTCTCAATTATTTTGCGCATTATATTAGAACCTGAATGGCCCAACCAGTCACGCCAAATAATAAAATTATTTGAGTTAGTAAACCTTTGGTTTACTATGACATGTGTTTCAACCATGCTAATACTTGTGAGGTATAAGCCAGATGAAAGAGCGGGTAACTTTTCAAGTATAAACTTTTTGCCCGACATCATTGTAGTAATGTAAAGATATTCATTCATTTCATCATTTTTAGTCTCAATATGATAACCATTTAGACGAATGTCTTTGAAACTTAATAAGTTTCTTTGAGACTTACTACAATATAATGCTTAATTAATTGTTAAATTTGTTCCTTCGACAAGTACAACTTTAGCTTTTTTGGTTCCTTCAATTAATCTTGTACTACCAGATATTGTGTTAACCTTAGCTTCATTCATAATCAACTAAGAGAAATATTTCTTATCTCTTAAAATAGTGTGTGTTGTGGCACTATCAATAAGACACATATTATCATAATTGAAGTTGGATCCAACTGATAACTGGAGAATTTCCATATTCTAATATAAAAGCTAATTTATCTGGAGAAAATTAGAGCTTCGTGCTGATAATGTGTTATAAAATAAATTGATTTAACAAATTAATTAGAAGGAGAAGTAGTAAGAGAAAGAGAGAGAGTTGAGAGAATTCAGTATCTCTTTTCATTGCAAAAAATAGTGCCTTTTATAGGCAAAGCTGATATTGACATTGACATCCACTTTATCTACTTTTTTCAATAGTTTTCTTAACTGTTTCTGCTAAATTATCTTTTTACCACAGTTTTGTTTAACTAGTACCCCCAAACAATTAACTCCATCATCTTTCATAATATAACTACCACAGTACAATATCACCATCCACGAGGGCCGGCCTAAGGGTTGGGCAAATGAAGCCTTTGCCGTAGGCCCCAAATATTTAAAGCCCCAAAGTTAATAAAAATATTGGGTTCGTTTCTTTTTAATTGTTACATTATTTTTTTTTGAAAGTTAATTTGACTGATTTTTAAAGCTAAATTAAATTATATTAATTCAATATTTTAAAATAAAGATTTAGAGATTCAAAAACTTTACGAAAAAAACATAAATTGCAAATTTTTTCATATCAATATGATGAAAAATACATCTTAAAATATTTGTCAAAATTTATAGCATTTTGACTCTCAAAAACAAACATGACAAATAAAAAAGAATGGAGGAAGTATTATACAATTATATATAACACACGGTTTATGTAATTATTATTAATAATTTATTTATTTTTTTTTTAGTTTGATTGAGGTCGTTCATATGAGTGAGTAAATAATAATTTTTTTATTCAACTAAAAGTATATTTTCTTAGAACATCTTGTGTGATTTCTCTTCTACTTATCAATATCATTATTAATTTAGAGTTGTCAATATGAATCGGCCCAGTAAGTTTGAGTTAGTCCACATAAGCTTTGGAGTTTGACGAGTCAGATTGAGCTGATTCAATATTTTGGTGGGCCAGAAAACATCAAACCCAACCCATCACTGTGTGGGTTGGGGGCTGCTCTGGGCTGTTTTACTTATTGAAAAAATACTATAAATTTAAATTGTAGTTTTAAGATATTAACATAACTATCTGCAAGACAATATTACATGGTGTTATTATGCAAATATCATGGGTATAACCATACAAGAAAATAATCTTCTTGGATGTAAGATTTTGGTTAAACTAATAACTTTTGATATGATACCACTCAAACCAAATAGTGATATTAATAAGCAAACTAAACAGTTAATCATTAACAATGTAACTAGCTAAATAACAATATTAACTTGTAATATCTATATATGATTGTTTAAGTAGACTTTGAGTTTTGATTTCTCTTGTTATTTACTTATTTTTAATATTTTACCTTACATTTATTTTTTAACTATTTTTTATTTGACCTACGGGCCCATCAATCCACATTGCTCAAGCCCTACGGGCTAGCGGGTTACTCGGGTCGGGCTAAAAAAACCTTGTTATTAAATGGGCTTCAAAATTTTTAGCACAATCCTATTAAATTATGAGTGAATTGGGTTAGCCTAGCCCATATTGACCGTTCTAAGTATTATTAGGAAAACTTCTTTGATATCCCTCTTAAATTTGCGATTTAGATTAGATATATCCCTTGTTACAAAAAATCTCATATACGCACTTACTGCTACAAAAGTGTCTCATATATATCCTACTATTATAAAAATAACTCACATATACCCTTTTAATATAACGGAAGTAAAAAAAAATATTTTAAATTTATTATTTTTAACTTAAAAAAATTATGTATGGGTTATATATGATTCTTCTAGCAAATTGTAGCAGAAGAATTTTATATTATTATTAAATATTTGCATATGACAAATTCAAAAGTGTTATTAAATATTTTTCAAATAAGGCAACATGTCATTCTTTTTGGGATTAACGGAAAAGAAAAGCATGTCATATAAATTGGCACAAGTGTGTGATACTTTTTACTGATATTTCAAATATAAAAATTTTATTTCAAAAAACTTGAAAATAATTCATCCAAATTCACGGTTAAATCTCAAAATTTTAATTATATCCCATAAATAATTAGAACTAGAAAAGTACCTATTTATTCCGAAGAAATTAATATGTGCAGATTTTGTTTAAGGTCTTTAAAATGATTAAAACATTGTTCCATTAAATGTTTCTGCTAAATTATAACGACCTATTCCTGCATTTATGGATAAGCCAATGGGAAGGAAATTGAGATAGAAAATTTCTGAATAGTAACTTGAAATTTTTTAGTCTAGGCTACACTTGGACGGAATCTGAGTCAGGAGAGATCTGGGATAATCTAATAATGCTTGATGATGATTTTATCACTTTTACAGTTAGGATCGATAGCCAAGACACTAAGGAGCCCGTAAGATTTTTACAAAATCAAATTCGAGTGAGTAGAACTCCCGTAATTGATTTTGGTGTGAAGGGTAAAAATTAGAATGTCGTGGTTTGAGGGCATGTTGCAAAATGAAAGTTTGGAACACAAATTCTGAGCTTTTGTTTTCATGCAATCCGCTAGACGAGATTATTCCTTCTATGGCGGGGTAAGTGGCACCATGGCCGGACAGTCGTGAATTTAAATGGGTAAAAGTTTCAAAATTGATTTTATTCCTCCCACTTTGTTCTTGAGAAATCAGAAGCGACCAAGGGAGATATTTCTTCAGTTTTCACCAAATTTCATGCGAAAGGTAAGTTAATCTCTCCTCTCTCTTGTATTTTGATTTTTAGGACCTAGAATTTGTGGTAAATACCTTAAGAAGGGTTCTTGTCCTGACTTTAATGGTGGGAAAGCCCTAGTTGGAGGGAGCTGATCATAAAAGTGGCCAAGGATTATGATTTTGATGTAACCCAAATATTGTAGGCCAATAGTTCATTGATTTGTGCATTTCTGTGTAATTATAGACCAAGAGCAAGCCAAAAGACTATGAAAAGGAAATGCTCTATCTGTTTATAGTTTTCAAGGCTAAATTTCAAGGAAGGTGATGGTTTTACATTCCTGTCTATGCTACATGTGCTTGTTACTGTAATTGATAGTATTGCTGCATGTGTGAGACTAGGAAAAATGTAATAAACTTAATAAAATTAATTCTGAGATCAATTACATGCAATGAACATGTTACTTGACTGTGCAAGTATGTGAAATATGCTTTGTGGATTGTGATTTTGGTTGTGGTTGATATATATATATATATATATATATATATATATAGGGATTGAGTGTCTCGTACCGACACATATATATATAAGGATCAGGTGTCATATTTCGACACACACACACATACACACACACACATATATATATATATATATATATATATATATATATATTACATACCGACACATATACATATAGAAATCGGGTGTTATGTTTTGATACATATATATAAATATAGTGATCGGGTGTCATATTTCGACACAACTATTATTTGGGTGTGGGTCCTATGAGAGGACCATTGTTGGTTATTGTTTGAGATTGACATTTTGAAATAAATCATTCTTATGAACTTGCTAATTGGTAATTATTTCGTATATGCCTGTCTTTACTACATTATAGTTGCTTGTATATGTTTCATTGACTAGGTTGGTCGTGTTATTCTACCAGTACACTATTGATTATGTTTACTGATAATGGACTTGCTCTTTCCTTATTGAGTACACAATATTTTCAGACGAATGCTGACAAACCTCATTTAGGAGACCACTGACTGCTCAGGATTCAATGGTGAGCTAGTTCTTTCAGGCTACCATGAGTTCTTCTAGGATCTCAGTCTACTCTCTTCGGACTTGAACTTTTCAGACTTATTTATTTTACATTGTTGTTTTGGGGGTTACATCCGTATATTCTTAGACTTGTTCCTTAGAAGTCTTTTGGTATAATGACTTTCAAGAAGATTAACTTCCACATATTTTGCTTGATAATTTATGCTTGAGTTGAAACTAATTTCTGAGGTTATATAAAAATTGTTGCCACATCTTTTTATGCTTACTTTTGTGTTAGGATACTAGTTTAGGGTGTAGTTTTGGTTCTCCCATTGGAGGGTAGTTGATATCAGAGCCTTAGGTTCATTGATCTCATTGTATCAAAAAAAGTCTAGTAGAATCTTGTGAAATGATACGAAGACATCTGTATTTTTATTTGAGAGGCTACAAGAATTTAGGAAATCTCTTACTCATCTTTTTTCTTTGTGCTATGACTTGATTTTAATTGGTATATGGTGATCCAAATTTGTATCTAACCTCTTTCAGTCTCTTGTCTGTAGATGGTTAACACACATTACAATGGCATTCTGCCTGTATCTCCCATCAAGCCAGAGGCGGAGCTAACTGTTAGAGGGCGTGTTTGAGAAAGGGGCAGAAGAAATGGACGCAACAGAGGCATAGAAAGGGAAGCACCCACCATGGGTGAGGCTCAAGCTGAAAATGTTCCACTGGGAGAGGCCCCTTTCGCACACCTGGCAAAGGTAGAAAATGATGCAGAAGTAAAGGTTAAGGAGGATGCTGAGAAGGAGATGAATATTGAGGCCGAGGCTGGAGGAATTCCCTCTATGGACCCATCTATAGAGCAGCAGGTCATGATTTGCTTGAGTGGGTTGGTTGGTGTTGGATCCATTCCCACAGTGCCCTTACTCTAAACTCTAGTTGCTGGTCCTGTTCTGTTGCAGTTCTTCAAATGGATAGAGCATTTATCACTGATGCCTTCTTCCGTCCACTTCTGGGCCCAGTGATGACTGGCACTGAGAATGAGATGCTGACTAAGTTGTTGAAGTTGAAGCCTCTAGTGTTTCAAGATTCCAAGAGTGAGGATGTTTATGAGTTCATTCTAGACTACTATGAAAGGTTGTATAAGTTGGGCATAGTCCACCAGCATGGAGTTGAGTTCTTGACCTTCCAACTTCAAGGTGAAGCCAAGCAATGGTGGAGGGCCTTTGTGGAATGTCGATTGCCAGTCTTGCGTCCACTCACTTGGGTTCAGTTCTATGCCCTATTGTTTGGAGAAGTATGTGCCTATAACACTGAGATACCATAAGAAGGATGAGTTCTTGGATCTTGAGCAGGGTGGTATGACAGTGGCTGCTTCTGAGGTAATGTTACATACCTTATCCAGATATGCTACACAGCTAGTGACTACAGAGGAAGATATGATTCATTTGTTCATCAAGGGATTGAATTCCAAACTACATGTATTGTCTGTTCACATGACCTTTGCAGGTAGGAACTTCATTGAAGTGACAAACTTCGTAAAAGGAGTGGAAGGAGTCCGACAGGATGGGTAGGCCAAGACTTTGGCTAAGAAGCCCTAGAGCACAAACAACTTCAATGGTTCTTAATCTAGAGGTTCAGATAGGCCGACAATTGAAGCCCAGTAAATTTAGTCTACCCTGCCCGCTTCTACAGGTGGTTACTCAGGGACTCCATAGCAGAATCCTACTCAGGATAGTCAGGTAGCCTTTTTTGCATGGGGAAGAAGGACATCTTTTGACCGTGTTTGTTTTAATTTTGGGAAACTGGGGCATGTGAAGAGATCTTATCCCCACCCTAGCACGACTGATCCCATGTCACAGCAGACAAGAGCAATTATACTAGTAGGCGGAGGTAATAATGGTAGAGGACGTCCATAAGGTGGGCGGGGATAAAATTAGAGAGGCCATGGTAATGGTAATACAGGAAAAAGAGCAGCGCAGCCAGATAAAGAGGTTGCCCATCAGGATGATAGGGCACAGTTTTATGCCTTTTCGGGTAGGATAGAAGTTGAGGCGTCTAATGCAGTGATCATAGGTACTACTTTTATTTGTGATCGGATACTACTTCTGTTATATCCCAACCCCATGGGTCGCGATTGGGGTCTGATCTGGACCCCCGTATATGTGTCTATCCGCTATAGTTAAGTTGAATTGTGTGTGATATGATACTATACACAAAAACCCCAATGGGTTAAATTTTTTTTCATATACCTATAGCCTCTTTCACCTGTATCATAACATGAAAGGGAGCGCAAGCCGACTAGGCTGCCATAACACAAAAATATTTGTAATACATCGTATGAGCACAACTGAACCAAACTTACAAACAACCCACATACACATGTCTACAGACCTCTAAGAGTATTAACTGTATCATATGGCAGGACAGGGCCTCCGTCGTACCCCTGAATAAACAAACATATATATATATATATATATATATAGCAAATGAACAGTGTTAAAAGTTAAGCTCTAGAATAGTAGAGCACCTCCCAAATAGCTGAGTGGAAATCTTATGTTGGTGAACCCCCCAAAATGAACATCCGTACCTGCGGGTATGAAACACATTCCTCCAGAGAACGAGGGGTCAATACGATATATATACTGAGTATATAAAGCAAAACATAACATAACTGAGATAACAACTGAAATAGGGATGCAGGAAACCAGTATGACAGTTAATAATTCTTTATACCTGCATCTTATGAAAATAGGGCATGTATATCATCCTCACATGTCACTCCTGGCCCGTTGTGGGTCTCGGTGTTACCATATCATTGTATACGACATCATACTATTGTATACAATATCATTTCATACATTACAAGTACATCACTATGTTTTCATATGTATGCCTATCTATCATATCCAGCCCTTTAGTGAGGGTCTCGGTAAAAGAATAGTATATATGCCATACTGCACCTGACCCACTATGGGACTCGGTGCCACTATTACATAGTGAAATATATTGAGGAATATTCGGCTTGATCCATAATTTAAAATATTATCGAAGAACGTACGACCCGATCCATATTTTAAAACAATGCCGAGGAACGTACGACCCGATCCATATTTTAAAATAATACCGAGGAACGTACGGCCCCATCCATATTTTCCATTATATCATCATATATATATCCGTCTTGGGATGCGGTGATGATCATCATCATATACGGCGTCATCATATGCTTCACTTCATCGTATATGGCATTTCATCCTCGTATATTTCATACATATATATAGCTGACTCGGGACTCAGTGAACGAATAGTAAAGCTAGGCACGACCGCATTCTCGGCCCCCTTATGGTACTCAGAGGAAGATGGGTTATAGTGTGAACGAGTAGAGTAGTGAGAAACCATATGCAACTAAGTCATCATTGGAGACTCAATGAAATAGTCAAGTAAACCGTCACCTGAAGACCAAAGTAGTAATCATCTTAAGTACCTTCTAAACATCATTAAGGATTATATCAACTGGAGTTTTTGGAATCATAGACGTGTATCGCAATAAGGTTAAACAGCTTATGGAAGTAGAGACATTTGTCGTCGTAGATATCTTAGGAATAGGGACTTATGCATTCAATTATTATTCATCCGATAGGAGACTCGAGGGTAGTAGTTCAACTATTTTAAGAATTCTAACATCAAGTAGTGAATAAAAGTCATGAGTCATATTTGGAGCTTATAATTAGAACTACCTCCACCTCATATCATGTAACATTTCATTTATACTTAAGACATTCCGACAAGAAGAAGAAATAGGCTTTACATATACTACTACTGTTCATGATCTAAGAGCCTTAAGAGGTAATAACTAAACTGTTACAAGAGTTTTAACATCACAAAGTGAATAAAGTCTATGAATTACACTTGGAGTTTTATGAGTGGAATTATCCCCACATTTCATATACAAACTATTCACAACTTATACCTAAGACATGCCAAAAGAAAAAAAGAATAGCTCTACATACCTGTTATGGGTTAATCGCATCCCAGCTCGCTTCGTTACTTCTTTAACCTATTTAATACAAAAGTAATACTAGGGTTGGTGACTTTCAACTTTCTAGCCCCTAAACCTACCACCCATTATCCATAGGAATTACTTCCTCGTTCACACTTCTCGACTAGTCTATTAGTTAGTCAAAGAGTTAATGGAAATCGGGCAACATCTCCTTTATAACTTGCCCTAAACGAACTTTCAATTTAACCCCCAAACCTTAGAAGCCAACCAACAACAACAATCAGAAGCTCATATACAATTAAAATATGGCAACATTACGCAATACAAGCTTCCAACAACTTGCTTAAAACTACGATACCAAAATAGGGTTTTTAGTCGCTATTTCGTAAAACCTTTAACCGTATAGAATGGAGGGTCATGTGGCTGCAATCAGAAGCACCCATGCCTTATTTAGACCATGTTCCAGCCCTGAAACACACAATAAAAGCACCTTCAATTGCAGCACAACAACCACAACACCCTACTCGAGTTTGATTTAACTATGACACCTTAGTTTAGTTTGTTTCTAACGTCAAGCATCTTTGTGCAATTTTTATACTTACAGCCACATATAAGACGTGTAATACACTCCATAACCATACCATAAACTCTAAATTGAGATGAAAACCCTTACCTTACCCGAAATTGGCCAAAGCTTGCCAAAATTTGCCTCTGAAGTTCTTCTAGCGTGGCTAAAACATCGTGGCTGTTTGTTGTCCTCTTGGTGCTTCTCAAACTTTAAATTTACCTTATTAACACCCTCATAACATTTACAAATCCTTATCAAAATGTGGGAGAAGATAACTAAGCCATACCTTGCTAAAACTTGCTAAAACTTGCTAAAACTTGTCTCAGAAGTTCTGTTAACATGCTAAAATTTAGAAGACTATTTGTATCACTTCCTTGCTGCCCCAAAATGAAATTTTACGTTATCAAATACCTCTATATCACCATAGGATACCTTAAATATTTAATTCATAGAATAAAAGTCGGGACTTACCTTTTTTCTAGCTAAACCTGTGGCTGCTCTCTTTTGCTCCTTATATTTTCTCTCTTTCTCTCTCACTTTCTAAGTTGTAAAAAGATCAATATGATGACTTAGTCATCAAATAGAATACATATACTTTCCCTTAGGAGGTGACATGTGTCATCCCCTAAAGGTGACATATGTCAGGCCCTCATTATGCCACTTCAATCATGCAACCACCCCTAGGCTGCCATATGGCAGTAGGGTCCCCCCCAAGCAGACAGGTGGGTCACCTCCTTGCTTCCACTGCTGCCACATGGAACTTCCTCCTGCTTCCACATGGCACCCTCTTCTTGCTGCCACATATCATCCTCTTCTCTCCCTCGTGGGTTCATAATCTCATCTTACTTTAAGAACCTGTGTAATTCCTGCTACGCAAGCTTGGTCTATGCTCAAGTAGCTCAAGTGTGTAAAACTTCTAAGTTGGTAGCTTACGTAGGTAAGTCAAGTCCTATGACTCATTACTTGGCCTCCACCTCCTTCCAACTTCTCATGACCCTATTTCCAACCTTCCCTACTATGAGGTATCCCATTCTCCATTCCTTAGAGTTGTTTGATAGTTTCATAGATTATCTGGCTCATTTAATAACTTCTAAGAAGCTTAAGGGATATTCCGAGCTCAAGAGTGTGGGATGTAACAACTATTTTATTTGATCTGGGTTTTACTTATCCCTATGTGTCAGTACAGTTTGCCTTGGGTCTTGATATGAATTGTGATATGATTGATGTCCCAATCCATATTTCTAACCTAGTTGGAGAGTCTGTTGTAGTCTCCCATTTCTATTAAGATTGTTTAGTTATATTTATGAGATTTCAGACTTAGGTGGATTTGGTGATTTTGGATATGTCTAATTTTGATGTAATCTTAGGCATGACTTGGTTGTCCCCCTATTATATTGTTCTTAACTATAATGCTAAGATCGTAGCTTTAGAGATCCTGGGCAGGGAAAGGTTAGAGTGGGTAGGGGTGTACAAGCCTAAGCCGGCTAAGATCATCTTGTTCATATAGACTAGAAAACTGGCGGGGCAGGGTTGTTTAGCATACTTGGTGCATATTCGAGATGTTGAATCTGAGTTCCCCTCTATTAAGTATATTCCTATAGTGTCTGAGTTTAAGGAAGTGTTTCCTACCGATTTGCTTGGTATGCCTCTAGATAGAGATATATATTTCTGCATTGATTTAGAGTAGGGCACTCGCTCAATCTGTATCCCTCCTTATTGCATAGCTCCGGAAGAATTGAGAGATCTTAAGGCTTAAATCTACGAACTCCTTGATAAAGGCTTTACCTATTCTAGTGCTTCCCCGTGGGGTGCTCCGATCTTGTTTGTTAAGAAGAAGAATGGTAGTATGAGAATGTGTATAGACTACTGATAGTTGAATAGGGTTACCATCGGAAATAAATGCCCATTGTCTCTCATATATGATCACTTTAACCAATTATAGAGTGTATCAGTCTTTTTAAAAATTGATCTAATGTTTGGATACCATTATCTGAAAATTAGACTTGAGAATGTACCTAAACGACATTTGGAACTCCATATGGGAACTATGAGTTTTTGGTAATGTCGTTTGGACTGATTCATTCACCTGCAACCTTCATGAATTTGATGAATGAAGTATTCAAGTCATTCCTGCATTTGTTTATAATTGTGTGTATAGATGACATTTTGGTTTATTCTAAGAGTAAGGAAGAATATGCAAACCATCTTTGTATTGCTCTGGGTGTCTTGGGAAAATAGAAATTTTATGCGAAATTTTCCAAGTATGAATTCTGGTTGTCTTTAGTTTCCTTCTTCGGGCAAGTGGTTTCAAAAGAAGGGCTAATGATAGATCCCCAAAAGATCGAACCAATCAAGAACTAGGTCAGGCCTAGCATTGTGGCTGAAGACTCTTCTGACCACAACACCTATTCTGACCCTATCAATTGAAGGTAAAATTTTTATTGTTTATTGTGATGCTTCATGTTCAGGTTTAGGTGTTGTGTTGATGTAGGATAAGAATGTTATAGCTTATGCAACAAGACAGTTGAAGGTTAATGAGATAAACTATTCTCACGCCCCGAGAGGGTACCCTAGACGTGACTGACACTCGGAGACTATTGTTGCCCCCAAGTGAACCACTTGGCCCATTCACTCATTCAAACTAATCAGCAGAAGACTCGACTTAAAGGGACATTAACTCAAGTGGGCATTCAAGAAATTTTCATCAATAAGTAAATAATAAACTTAAATACTCAAAATGTGAGGTAACTCGATGTCATAAACTCAATAAGGAAATTATAGTTTTATGAATAGACCCCAAAAAAACTATCTAAATCGACTCATACTCTGTTCATGAAGCCTATAAGTCAATACTAGAAAGGAGCCAAGACAAGTCCAAGGCTACCTCAAATAACTATCAAACAATGACAAATGAAGGAATAAAAATGAAGTCCTCCAAATGCAAGAGGTCTCACCAAAAGCTGAACTAAGTCTAGTCTTCAATGATGTGCCTATTGAGGACTTCTATTACCTATATTTACAGCATAAAATAATGCTAGACAAATGACATTAGTAAATGGAATGTATGAGTATGTAATATGGTTGGAAGTATCGAAATCAACAATACTCAATCTCTTGCAACTCAACTCAAGGGACTTACTCTGAAATGACTCAACTCAATCATTCATGAAATAAAGTAAAACAATGCTTTAAATAATATTTAATAGGAGACACAACTCAATATACTAAAGTATGATAATTCACTCTTTAGAAGGTTCTCTAACCGACAACCATCACTTATAAGCTAGTGATGATACAACGCTTAAGAACTATCGTTGCTGCAACCATCCAATACTTTGCCAGAGTAAAAGACACTCAACTCAATGATCCAAAATCAATCAAAGTCCATCATTTTGGGACCTGAGAGGCAGGGCGTCTATCATACACTAGCTATGTAGTTTATGAATTTTGAATTGTCTTTACTCTTATCCAAAATCAGTGCTCAATACTACTCTCAAAATACTTTATTATGCTCATTTAGTCTATTTTGGACTTAGCTCAAAACTTAAACTCATATCAACTCAAAGAATGCATTTAAATCATAGTTTAATTCTTCAACTCCATCTCAAAATGTTTTAATGCAATAATTGTCAACTCGTTCATACTCGAAATACTCATGCTCAAAATATTAAATGGAAAACTTGTCAAACTCAACTCATACTCAAACTCTTTCTCAGTCAAAGATAAAAATAGTTGTTCTTTAAAATTAAAATAGTGCATAACTTTAACATAATCCATGCAACGTTCACAAATAATTCTTTAAAAACTCCATCAATGCATAAAATATGAATGAAATCTCAACTAGGGATGCAAACATGAATCCATACTCTCACCAAGACTCAAATTAAGAAAATCATCAAGGAATATTGTAATAAAACACATAAACACAATGAAATTCGTATACAAAACTCAATAAGAATTATAAGTAACTTAAGAACTCAATTCATGAAACCTCAAAGCTCAACCCAACTCAAATCAATGAATATATAGGGCATGTAGACGAGTTAAATCCACATTATGATTAGCCGCACATAACTAGAAATTGAAGAAATTAAAACTTGAAGACTTTGGTTGAAACCTTGAACTCTAGCCCTTTCTCCTATCCAATCCTTGCTCTCAAATAATATAAAGTGTCCATGAGGACATAAGCGTATATGGTACTATTAAAGTTTTAGTTTGGGAAGGATAGGAATAGACCAAACTACCCTTTAAAAATTAACTCTGGCTATCTATGGGTCGTTCTTATGAGTCATCAATAATCCTACGAGTCGTAGGGATGACTCGTAAGTCACCCCAATACTTAGAGATTTTTCACAGAACTCAGGTTCCTTCCTACGAGTCCTTTCCATGACTCAGCGAAGCTTTGACGAATCATATGGTCCATTCATCCTATCAACTCTAAAGATCTGAGTCTCCGAAGTTTCTCTACAAGTTTGTTCTATGAATTGTAATGCCTTCTACAGGTCATCCTATTGACTCGTAGCAAAAGTACTGAGGCTTGAATTTTTCAGAAATTCAACCATGACCCCACGACTTATTTCTATGAGTCGTCAATAGAGTTGTAGACTTAATTCTAGACTTGGCCAATTTTCTAACCCCAATGTCAACTCTATAAGTCCCTCCTATAATCTGTAGGAGTTCCTACAACTCGTAGGTCGACTCATACAAATAGGACAACTCACTTTTTCTCAATTTTTTTGTGGTCCTCAAACTCAGTCTAGGGTAGGATAACACGGTGTGTTATAATATCTCTTCTTTAAAATCATTCATCCTCGAATAAAGACCAAGATAACGGTTTATTCAAGGCATGAATATAATCATGAACTCAATTAGTTAAACATTCAAACAATTAACTACTCAGACTCAAGAATACTTATCATATACTCAAACTCAAAATGAACATCATCTCAAAGATAGGGAAAAATATTACCTTCCATATCATCATTAGCAGTCAAGAATAGATGAGGGTACCTAGCCTTTATATCTTCTTCGACTTCCCATGTAGCTTTTTCAACAAACTGATTTCTCCATAGAACTTTGATGGATGCACTATCTTTAGTTCTCAATTTCAAAGCTGACGATCAAGGATATGGACTGGAATTTCCTCATAAGACAAACTCTCTTTCACCTCAATTATCTCATTCGAAACAACAAACAAAGGGTCTCACAAACATCTCTTATGCATAGAGATATGAAACACGGGATGCATAACTGCTAACTCTGATAGAAATTGTAGCTCATAGGATATATTACCAACCCTTTTCACAATATGATAAGGAACAATTTAGAGGGGACTAAGCTTTTTTTAATTCTCAAATCTAATCACACCCTTCATGGTTCAAACCTGCAGGTATATCCAGTCATGCACTTTGAATCCAAATCTCTCCTCCTAATATCAGTGTAGGATTTCTGGCGGCTCTGTGCAGTCCTCAACTTTTCTTGGATAATATTCACTTTTTCCATGACTTAGTGAACTAAGTCTGGCCCAATCAACTCCGCTTTACCAGCTTCAAACCAACCAATTGGTGATCTGCACCTCCTTCCATACAGAGATTTATAAGGGGCCATCTGAATACACGAATGGAAGCTATTGGTATAAACAAACTCAATAAAAGGTAAATAGTCATCCCAACTACCTTTGAACTTTATAACACAGGCTCTCAACATATCTTTCAAAGTTTGGATTGTACTCTCTGCCTGGCCATCGGTCTTGAGCTCCCCTATCAAAGATGATAAACAAAGGAACCCCATAAAGTCTGATAATTTCTTGAAGATATAATTTGGCATAGTCCTCTGCGGTATTGGTAGTCTTAATTGGTAAGAAATGGACTGATTTGATCATTTTATCCACAATCATCCAAATAGACTCATACTACTTGTGGAATTGTGGCAAACTGGTTATGAAGTCCATATTGATCATCTCCCACTTCTATTCTGGAATTTCAACATTCTGAGCCACTTCACATGGCCTTTGGTGCTCAACTTTGACTTGTTGGTAGTTCGGGAACTTGGACAGAAACTCTTCTATAACTCTCTTTATTTCACTCCACCAATATACTTCTCATAAGTCATGGTACATATTTATAGAACCTGGATGGATGGAATACCTGGAGGTATGGGCCTCTTCCATGATTCTTTCTCGAATGCCATCAACACTTAGAACACACAATCTTCTTTGATACCTCAATATTCTATCTCCCTTTTTGGAAAAGGCCATTACTTTCTACTTGTGAACATCATCTTTCAATTGGAGGAGAATGGAATTACTTGTCCTTCACCTCTACAATTAGAGATGATTCATCCCCATTCCAAATAATAGTATCACCCTCACTAGAGTCAATAAGTTGAACTCCTAAACGTGCAAGCCTATGTACCTCTCTAGCCAACTCATTCTTTCCCTCTTTGATATATGCAGTGCTTCTCATAGATAACCTACTAAGAGCATCAACAACAACATTAGCTTTACCTGGGAGGGAGAGAATGCTCATATTATAATCTTTGAGCAACTCAAGCCATGTCCTCTGCCTCAGGTTCAACTCCTTCTGAGTAAACACATATTGAAGGCTCCTGTGATCTGTAAACATATCAATATGCATGCTATAAAGATAGTGATGCCAAATCTTGACTACGGCTTCTAACTCAAGGTTGTGAGTCGGGTAGTTTCTCTTATAAATCTTGAGCTGTCTAGAAGCATACACAATAACCTTGACCTTCTACATCAACACACAACTCAATCCAACTCTGGACACATACTAATAGATAACAAAACCATTTGTTCCTTCGGGTAAGGATAGCGTTTGAGCAGTAATCAACTTTGCTTTCAACTCTTGAAAACTCTTCTCGCAAGCATCTAACCATTGAAACTTAGCCTTCTTTTGTGTTAGCTTAGTGAATGGTGAAAATATGGATGAGAACCTTTCAACAAATCTATGGTAGTCACTAGCAAAACAGAAGAAACTTCTTATGTCAGTCGGGGATGTGGGCCTTGGCTAGTTCTTAATCGCCTTAATCTTTTGCGAATCAACTCGTATGCCCTCGCTGGATACAATATGGCCTAGGAATGCCACAAAAGCAAACCAAAATTTACACTTTCAAAGTTTATCATACAACTCCCTATCCTTGAGAGTATATAGAACAATTCTGAGGTGATTAGCATGCTCCTCCTCACTCCTTGAATAGATCAGTATATCATCTATAAATACAATCACAAACATGTCTAGATAGTGTTTGAACACTCTATTCATCAATTTCATAAATGCTATAAGAGTGTTGGTCAAACCAAAGGACATAACAAGAAACTTAAAGTGACCATACCAGGTCTAGAAGGTGGTCTTTGGGATGTCACATTCTCTCACTTTCAACTGGTGATAGCCTGATCTAAGGTCTATCTTTCAGAAGCAAGTGTCACCCTTAAGATGGTCAAACAAATCATTTGTTCTAAGAAGAGGATACTTATTCTTTATGGTGACCTTGTTCAATTGATGATAGTCAATGCACATGCTCAATGACTCATCTTTCTATCATATGAATAGAATAGGAGTGACCCAAGGTGAGACACTCAGCCTGATAAAATCTTTATCTAGGAGATCTTTCAGCTGCTCTTTCAACTCTTTCAACTCGGCATAAGGTATTCTATATGGCAGAATAGAGATAGGCTGCATATCGGGAAAGACATCAATCTCAAAGTTGATCTCCCTATCCGGAGGGACTCCAGGTAGATCCTCAGGAAAGACATCAAGACAAACTCAAGGGATGGAGACTCTACACTATCATCTCTGACTCTCACGATATGATAAATCCATTATTTCGAGATTAAATTTTTGGCCCTAAGGTAGGAAATAAGTTTA
The DNA here is from genome assembly GCF_947179165.1 of Solanum dulcamara. Lineage (NCBI taxonomy): Eukaryota > Viridiplantae > Streptophyta > Magnoliopsida > Solanales > Solanaceae > Solanum > Solanum dulcamara. Next base: position 14,947,810 of record NC_077241.1, read on the forward strand.
CCCTTAGAAACAACAAGACCCCCTTCCATTCTAAGACAAGATCATTAGGGAAACTAAACTTAATGATTCAAGTCCTCCAATCGACAGAGGCATAATAAGTTAAAGCTAGTATATGCTCAGAATCACATCAAAGTCAATCATGTTCAACTCAACTAAGTTAGCCATGGTATCCTTGTGATAAATTGACACAATACAATCTATGTAGACCCTCTCATCTAGGACAAACTCACCAACAAGAGTAGACACACTAAATGAATCAAGAAGACACTCAGGAATTTTATCAAACTTATTAGACATATAAGGGGTTACAAATGACAAAGTGGCACTCGAATCAAGTAAAGCATAACAATCAAAAGAAAAGACTCAGAGCATACTAGTGACAACATCTAGTGGGTTCTCCTGGTCTTGGCAATTGTCCATAGTGTACAAGCGGTTTGAACCTCCGCCTTTATTTGAAGTGGTACCTCTCTGATTAACTCGGGTTAGTGGTGCTGCGAAAGAAGATTGAGCTCTGTCACCCAACTTTGGGAAATCTCTCTGGAAATTCCCCTTCTTACCATATTTATAGCAACCCCTAACACCCTATTTGTACTCTTCCAAATAGAGTCTGCCACACTTGTCGTAGGGTGGCTTCCCTTCGGACTTGAGCTACACTTTCTTGGGATTGGGAACCTTGAGCTTTGAAATTATGGTGGCTCTAGGATTTCTGATCATACCTGTGGCTAGGGACATGTGCACTTGCTATCAATGGAACATAGATAGAAAACCTCTTTTGAAAGAAGGACCTATTGCCCTTACCTTATCTCTACTCGTTGTCATGTTCGGCTGATTTAGATTTCTTACTCAGGTGCTCTTGTCTATCCTTCTTCTATTAATTCTAAACTTGTTGGGCATACACCATCAACCTAAAAACATCCATGTCAGAAATAGGTAATGATTCCTTATACTTTTTTTTCACATGTTTACCCAGACTGGAGACAAACTTTCTTATCCTCGATCGCATATCTGGGATTATCTCCGGAGTATATCTTTACAGCTGGATGAACTTCAGGTTATACACTTTCACCGTCAAACCCTTTTGCTTCAAATTCATGAAATCTTTAACTTTTTCTTCTCTTAATTCTCTGGGAAATAAGTTCACAACACATCCATAAACAAAACTCTACTAGACATGGCTTCATAGATACCATAGGACTCTTGAACTCTATTCTTGGATACTTAGTTTGTCACACCTCGAGAGGGTAACCTAGGCGTGGCTAGTACTTAGAAACTATTGCTATCCCCAAGTGAACCACTTGTTTCATTCACTTATTCAAATTAATCAGTGGACGACTCGACTTAAAGGGCCATTAACTCAAGTGGGCATTCGAGCAATTTTCATCAATACGTAAATAATGACCTTAAATACTCAAAATGTGAGGTAACTCGATGTCATAAACTCAATAACAAAATTATATTTTTAAGAATAGACTCCAAAAGAAACCATCTAACTCGACTCATACTCTATCGATAAAGCCTCTAACTCAATACTAGAAAGGTGCCAAGACAAGTCCAAGGCTACCTGAAATAACTATCAATGAATGACTAATGAAGGAAAAAAAATGAAGTCCTTAGAATGCAAGAAGGTCTCACCAAAAGCTGAACTGAGTCTAGTCTTCAACAACACATTTGTTGAGGACCTCTACCACCTGTATCTGTATCATAAAATAATGTCGGACAAATGACGTTACTACATAGAATGTACGGGTTTGTTAGATGGTGGGAAGGAATGAAATCGACAATACTTAATCTCTTACAACTCAACTCAAGGAACTTACTCTGAAATAACTCAACTCAATCAATCACAAAATAAAGTAAAATAATGCTTTAAATAATAGTAATAAGAGACATAACTCAATATAAAAAGTATGATAATTCACTCTTTGGAAGGTTCTCTAACCGACAACCATTATTTCTGAGTTAGTGATGATACAACGCTTAAGAGATATTGTTGCCACAACCGTCCAATACTTTGCCAGAGTATAGGATGCTTAACTCAATGGATCCAGAATCAATTAAAGTCCATCGTTTTGGGACTTGAGAGGTAAGGCCTCTATCATACACTGGTTATGTTGTTTATGAGATTTGAGTTTCTCTACTCTTACCCAAATCCCTCCTAAATACTACTCCCAAAATACTTTATTATGCTTATATAGTGAATAAAATACTCAATTAGCTCATTCAGTCTCTTTTGGATTTAGAACAAAACTCAACCCATCTCAACTAAAAGAATGCATTTAAAACATAGTTTAATTCTCCAACTCCATCTCAAAAATAGATGTTTTAATGCAATAATGCTGAACTCGTTTGTACTCGAAATACACATCTCAAAATATTAAATAGAAACTTTATCAAACTCAACTCATGCTCAAACTCTTTCTTAGTCAAAAATGAAAATAGTAGTTTTTAAACTCAAAATAGTGCATAAAATAATCCATGCAATGTTCACAAATAATTCTTTAAAAACTCCATCAACACATAAAATACAAATAAAATCTCAACTAGGGTTCATGTAAATGCAAACACGAATTCATACTCTCAACAAGACTCAACTCAAGGAACTCATCAAGGAATATTGTATAAATACAAGAACATAATGAAATTTGTATACAAAACTCAATAAGAATTATAAATAACTCATGAACTCAATTTATGAAACTTTAAAACTCAACCCAACTCAAATCATGAATATGTAGGGAATGTGGATGAACTCAATCCACATTATGATTAGCCTTACATACCTAAAAATCGAAGAAACAGTTGAAACTTGAAGACTTTGGTTGAAACCTTAAACCCTAAGCCCTTTTGCCTCTCCAATTCTTGCTCTCAAATAATCTATGTTTATGAGGGACTAAGCGTATAGGGTACTACTAAAGGCCTCAAAGTAGCCCCAAAACATCAGGGTTTTAGTTTGGGAAGGGTAGAAAAAGACTAAACTACTCTTTAAAAAACGTCTATGGACGTCTACGGGTCATTATTACGAGTCGTCAAGGATCCTATGAGTTGTAGGGACGAATCATAAGTCACTCCAACACTTAGAATTTTTTACTAGAACTCAGGACCCTTTCTACAAGTCCTTTTTATGACTCGTCGAAGCTTTGACGAATCGTAAGGTTCACTCATCCTGTCAACTCTAAAAATTTAAATCTTTGAAGTTTCTCTAGATGTTCATTCTATGAATCATAATGCCTTCTACGGGTCGTCCTACTGACTCATAGCAAAATTACTAAGGCTTATATTTTTCAAAAATTAGACCATGACCCTACAACTCATTTCTATGAGTCATCAACTTCTCTACAAGTCGTCAATAGACTCGTAGACTCATTTATCGACTTGGATAGTTTTCAAACCCCATTATTAACCCTATGAGTCCCTCCTACGATCTGAAAGGGTTCCTATGAATCATAGGTCGACTCGTACAAATAGGCACACCTCACTTTTTCTTAATTTTTCTTATGGTCCTCAAACTCAGCCTAAGGTAGGACAACACAAGGTGTTACAACTATTTGATGCATGACTTGGAGTTTGCAGAGGTAGTATTTTCTCTTAAATTTGGCGGAATTATTTATGCAGTGTTAATTCTGAAGTGTTTACTGACTATTGTAGTCTGCAACATGTGTTTATCTAGAAAGACTTGAATTTGAGACAACAGATGTGCATAGAGTTACTCAAGGATTATGATTTTACCATCCAATATCATCTAGGTAAGGCTAATATAGTGGAAGAAGTATTAAGATGGAAGCTGGTTAGTATGGGCAGTCTATCTTGTTTGGATGCTTCCAAGCGACCCCTGACTAGAGAGATTCAGGTTTTTGAGACTAAGTTTATGAGACTAGGTACCTTATAGAAGGGTGGGGTGCTGGCCAGTATTGAGTTAAGACATACTTTTATTGAATAAATCAAGGCCTATAGGTTTACTTCAGAGAATGCTCATTCTTGAATGAAAGTGGGAAATGATAGCCATGGACTTTGTGGTGGGTCTTTTTAAGACTTTAGGAAAGTATGAATCCATTTGGATTGTGGTTGACATATTGATGAAGTTAGACAATTTCATTCTAGTCAGGGTAGATTATAACGCTCAGCAGATGGCAAAGATTTATGTTAAGGAGATAGTAAGGCTGCATAGGGTACCTTTTTCTATCATTTCAGACTGTGGTATACAATTTACATACAAGTTTTATGGGAAATTGCATGAAAAGTTGGGCACTCAATTCACTTTTAGCATAACCTTTCATCTACAGACTGATGACAGTTGGAGAGAACAATTCAAGTGTTGAGAGATATGTTATGGGAATGCGTGATTGACTTCGAAGGACATTAAGATAAATTTCTACTCTTATGTGAGTTCTTTTATAATAATAGCTAACACTCCAGCATTGATATGGCGCCATTCGAGGAACTTTAGGATAGAGGATATTGATATCCCATAGAGTAGTTTGAGGCTGGAGATGTGAAACCTTTGGGAGTCGTTTTGGTAAAAGATGTTTAGGATAAGGTAAGAAGTATCTAAGCTAAGATTTTAGCAGTCCAAAGTCGGTAGAAGGAGTATGCATATCCTAAATTAAGGGATATGACATTCCAGGTAGGTTAGCAAGTTCTCGTGAAGGTGTCACATATCAAAGATGTGATGAGATTTGACAAGAAGGGCAAGCTTAGTCCTTGCTATATTGTTCCGTTTGAGTTTCTTGATTGTGTGGGGCCAGTGGCTTATATGTTAGCTTTACCCTCTAGTTTGTCTGGAGTCCATCCAGTATTTTATGTGTACATACTAAAGAAGTATCATGGGAATGAAGATTATATCATTAAATGAGACTCAGTACTACTAGACAAGTAACTTTAGTACGAAGAAGAGCCAATTGCCATTCTCGATCGCGATGTCTAGAAATTGAGAACTAACGAAATCAAATCAGTAAAGGCTCAATGAAAGCATCGTCTAGATGAGGAATCCACTTAGAAAATGGAGAAGGACATGTGAGACAAGTATCCTCAGTTGTTCCATGATTTAGGTACTACTCTATCTTTGTCTTAGCCTTATTTTTCCTATTTTGATCACTCAGGGACGAGTGATGGGTAAATTATTACTTATTGTAATGACCTATTCTTTTCATTATGGATAAGTCAATGGAGAAGGAAATTGGGCCAGAAAACTTCTGAGTAGTAACTTGAAAAATTTGAGTTAGGTCAGACTTGGACGGAATCAGAGTCAGGAGACGTCTGGGGTAATCCAGTAATGGATGAATGATGAATTTATCACTTTTCCAATTGGTATGGATATCCAAGACTCTAAGAAGACCGTAAAACTTTACAAAATAGAATTTGGGTGAGTAAAACTCCCGTAATTGATCTTGGAGTGAAGGGTAAAAATTAAAACGTCATGAATTGAGGGCATGTTGAAAAATGGGAGCTTGGGACAAAAAATCGAACTTTTATTTTCGTGCAACTCACCACAGTGGGATTATTTCCTCTATGGCGGGGTAGCCAGGTGGGGTAAGTGATTCCATGGAAGGATAATCGCGAATTTTAACGGGTAAAAATTCCGAAAGTGATTTTATTCCTCCCACTTCATTCTTGTGAGACTAGAAGCAACCTAGGGAAATATTCCTTAAATTTTCCCCAAATATTATGTGAAAGATAAGTTAATCACTCCCGTATCTTGTATTTTGATTCTTAGGATCTAGAATCTTTGTAAATACCTTAAGAAAGGGTTCTTGATCTGAATTTAATGGTGGAAAAAAACCTTGTTAGGGGGGAGGTGATCATGAAAGTAGCTAAGGGTTAAGATTTTGATGTAACCCTGATGTTGTAATCCAATATTTCATTGATTTGTAAATTTTTGTGTAATTATACACTAAGAACAAGTTAAAAGAATTCGAAAAGGGAAAATTCTAGCTGATTAGAGTTTCCAAGGCTTGGTTTGAGGTTGGTGATGGTTTTATATTCCTTTCTATGCTACAAGTGCATGTTACTGTAATTGATAGTATTGCCTGCATGTGTAAAACTAGGAAAGATGTAATAAACTTAATGAAATGAATTCTGAGATCAATTACATGCAATAAAATTATTACTTGACTGTGCAAGTATGTGAAATATTCGCTGTGGATTGTAATTGTGATTTTGGTTGTGTGTGTATATATATATAGGAATCAGGTATCACGTTCTGACATATATATTTATAAATATATAGATCGAGTGTCACTTGTTGACACATATACTTATAAGGATCTGATGTCACGTTCCGACACATATATATAGGGGTGTCACATTCCGAAACAACTATTGTTTTGATGTGGGTCCCATGTTAGGACTATTATTGATTGTTGTTTGAGATTGATATTGTGAACTGAATCATGCTTATGAACTTGCTAATTGAAAATTGTTTCATATATGCCTTTCTTTAATACATTATAGTTGCTTGCATATGTTTCATTGACTAGGTCGGTAGCGTGAGCCTACTAGTACACTATTGACTATATGTACTGTTACTGCGCTTGCTCTTTCCTTATTGAGTACAGGACATCTTCAGGCTGCTGTTGGTATATCTCAGTTAGGAGACCACTAATTGCTCAGGATTCAAGGATGAGCCAGTTCTTTTAGGCTATCATGGACTCTTCTAGAATCTCAGACCACTCTTTTCGGACTTGGACCTTTCAGACTTATTTCCTTTACATTGTTGTTTTTGGGGTTGCATCTCCGTATTCTTAGAGCCTGTTTGGATTGGATTAAAAGTTGGTCAAACCTACTTTTAGATCATTTTTAGTTTTTGAAAGTGTTTGACAAAGTTAAAAATAACTTAAAATAAGTTTAAAATGACTTTTAAAAAGTTAAAAATCAAAAGTAGGACTTACTCTTTTTTTGACTTAAAAGTCATTTTAGTTTGACTTTTTATTTTATTTTTATTTAAAAGGTACTTTTTTCAGCCAATCCAAACAGGCTCTTAGACTTGTTTCTTAGATGAATTTTGATACAATGACTTTCTGGTACTAGGGGATTAACTTCCGCATGTTTTGTTTGACTATATATGCTTGAGTTGAAATTAATTTTTGAGGATATGGGGACTCATCTTAAAAATTTATATAAAAGTTGTTGCCACATGTTTTTATGCTTACTTTTGTGTTAGGATGCTAGTTTGGTATGTAATTTTGGTTCTTCCACCAGAGGGTAGTATGAGTGCTGATTTTAATCGTGACATGACTAACAGTATTGTCCAACCAGTACCACCACACAATTAATTCCATCAGCTTCTATCATACAACTACCAGGGCCGGCCTAAAGCTAAGGCAAATAAATAAGACTTTTTCTATCCAGTACTTGGATAATATTAAGCCAGAAGTTAAATGGAAAACCTTAGATCTTATATATAATAGAAGTAATATAGTCCAACATCCAGAAAACAAGACAGGAAAGTTTTAAAGAGCAAAATGTAAGATTTGATATATCAAGTTGGTACTTAAGTAAACGTTTTCCTAAATTCATAAGCCACCGCACCTTTAGTTGTAACTTTTAGATATGAAGAAAAAACAATATTTTCATGTCTTATCTTTAACATTAATTATTTATTTCTTAATTTATCTCAATCATTACTTTTTAAATGTGCAAAGTCCAATAAACAGAAAGCGTATCCATGTGTTGCTTTCACAACCTTGATCATGGAACATTAATCACTTTTATTAATCATCTTTACGTTGCGATTTTGGATATGAGTATCTGACTGTTACGTAGTGATCACAAAATATTAATGCATCTCTACCGTGTTTAACAACTAAACATATTTCATACCTCGAATTCGAGACCTCTAATTCAGTGGCGGAGCCATAATTATTAGTAAGGGTTCAAAATCTGAAAAAGTAGAATAATGAACTAGTCAAAGGAGGGTTCAACATCTACCATATATACATAATTTTTTTAACCCTATACAATATACATATATAGCATAATTTTCCGATGAAGCGGATTCGAATGAACCCCTAACTATAAGGCTCCTCCCATGCTTTAATTAAAGGAGGAGCAACCTCACCCACTAAACCACATCCTTTGATGGTGAAAGTGTGTGTTCATAAGCTATAAAATAGAGTAAAATTTTTACTGAATTAATTGTGTATATAAATTAATTTCTACAGTAATTGCTCGAGAAAAATGGCCAAAACTGCCAACTAACTTTCAATTGGACATTTTATGAACTCCGCTATGTGAACTTTTATTTATCTTTTTGGTACAATGGAAATATTTTTATAAGCTATACTGCTTAAGTCTGTAGAAAAAAATTCATTTTCTTGATCGTATTTTCTCATACAAGCAAATCTTCTTTATGTCTGTGATCTTAATTTGTCAAAAAATCTGCATACTTATTTGTTTCTTTCTAAATGTGGATAACATTTTCATTGTTGACCGTCAACAAAAATATCTAGGATCTTCAATAATAATAATAACTCAGATGATAAAATTTTAGATCATGGTATTGGATAAATTTGGAAACCACGTAGCAAAAAACCAACAACTACTTGTTGCTACAAGTTACAAAAGGCAACAACTCAAACTTTTTCATTTTTTCCTTCAGTTGAACTTTGAAAAATATGTTTGACCATAAAAATTTAAAATTCAATTAGAAGTTGAATTTCAGAATTTTCAAGAATTTGTAAATAATAAAAATGTATTTTCACTCCAAATAACTCATAAAAAAATTAAAAATAACTCCAATTTATATGCATGATCAAACACAACTTTAATTTTTATATATCAATTTCACAAATTACTCATAAAAAATTAAAAATAACTCTAATTTATATGCATGATCAAGCACAACTTCAATTTTTATATATCAATTTTCACTTTTAAAACGAAAACTATTTTAAACAACTTTCACGATAAAATATGGTCAAATGTCCATTAAGTAGATTGGGTATAACTATGAAAATCAAGGAAAGTTTAAATGACGTGTCGACTGTCCGTCCGTAAAAAAGACCGTGGGACCACCTAGCTTTTATTTTGCCAACAGAAAACACCTAACCAATGAGTTGGTATTTGGCAATCAATTAGGAAGTGCAATTTAGGGTAATGCTTCCTATAACAATACTTGTCGTTGCCTCATAAAGTGGAAATATGCATGTATGCTGATGATTGATTAAAATTTCACTTTTTTGTCTTCTAAAATTAAAACATCATAGTTCTGATGTTTTTAATTTTTGTGAATCAAATTATATGAATATGATCAATATTTTACTATGTATTTTTAAAAATATATTAGTATAAGAAGAATTGCAACTTATAGTATTTTATATATTTTTAAGGATCTAAATTTAATTTTAAAATATTAAGTTATTTCATCTTATTTAACTCCAAAGATTAGTTAAATTGGCTCTTAAAAAATTAAAAAATACAAATATTTTGGGACGAAAGCAATAGCATTCAGCGTAAGTGTTGAGTTATAAAAAATCTATGAAGAATTCCAATTCTGCATTGATGAAGCTTTGAATCATCCCTATTAATCTACAACTAAAGCTGCAATTAAAAAAGGAAGAAGAAAAGAAGAGCAGAACCTTACAATATCTCAAGAGCAATTGGGAAATGAAAAAGTGATTCATTTCATTTGTGTTGTTACAATTTATACAAGTGTGAGTATAGAGAAAAAAATCTAAGAGATTCACACTAATTTTGTACGATCCCTAGGTAACTACAAAGTCTAACAAACTAATCAACTTATAACTAACTGCTAACGACAGCTAATCACTTTCAGTCGACTTACAGTCAAATTAAAAGCTAAAATTAATCAATCTTTATCTTAACTCCCCCCCCCCCCAATGTGCAGTATAGTAGAGTACTGTTTGGCACTTGGCAAGGGCTTGGTTAAGACATCAGCCAGTACTCATCAGTCGGTATGTGGTGAAGCACAACAAGACCTTCCTACAATTTCTCTCTGATAAAATGACAGTCCAACTCTATGTTTTTTGTCCTTTCGTGGAACACAAAATTTCTTACTATGTGAACAACTTCTTGACTATCACAAAAGACAGAAACAGGTAGGTGAAAAGGTAAATGTAGTTTAGTTAGTAACCTCTCTAGTCATACCAGCTCTCCTATTACATTTCTAATAGTCCTATATTCTGCTTCTGCTGAGGACAAAGAGATGGTTGTTTGCTTTTTGGATTTCCAACTAATGGGGCTGTCCCCTAACAGTACAATATAGCCACTTACTAATTTTTTAGAATCAGGACATGCAAGTGATGGTGCAGTTGGTGTTGTTGGACATGAATATTCCCACACAAAGATCATTTTTGAGGTACCTCTGAATATGATAAACATCCTTGAAATGTGGTTCTTTAGGAGATTGGTGGAATCGATTGAGGTGTTGGATACTGAAAGCTATGTCCAACCTTGTATTAGTTAGAAGGTTTTAACTTGCCATATGATTTCCTGTAATGTGTAGGATTTTTTAGCAAAATTCCTTCATTAGCTTTGAGTTTAACTGTGGATTCAAGAGGTGACATGACTAGTTTGCATGATGAGCAAACAAACTCTTTTAATAGATCTATAGTGAACTTCCTTTGAGAAATCAGACTCCAGTGTCTTCATACAGTATTTTCATTCCTAAAAAGTAATGAAGCTTGTCTAAATTTTTTATTTTGAATTGATCATGGAGAAAGTTTTTCAAAAAGCTTATTTCACCAACATCAGTACCTGTTAAAATCACATCATCAACATAAACAACAACAAACACTAGAGATTACCAGTCTTCCTATAGAATAAGGAATAGTCAATGTTTTAATGAGAATAACACCTCGAGAAAAGTACTTGTGCTAAATTGTTATACCACTGTCTACTTGCTTGTTTCAGTCTATACAAGAGCTTTTGAGTCGGCAAACTAGACCTGTGTCATCCACCATGAGATCTTGAGGTGTGTTCATATAAACTTCCTCATATAGATCTCCATGGAAGAATGCATTGTTAACATCTAATTGGTACAAATCTCAATATTTCTTCACATCTATACTAATTAAAGTCCTGACAGTGGTCATTTTAACTACTAGAAAAAATATCTCATTATAGTCAATACTAGCTTGTTAAGTGCATCCTTTCACAACTAGTCTGGATTTATGCCTTTTCACTGTGCCATCAGGTTTGTGTTTGATTTTATACACCAATCTGCACCCAATTTCTCTCTTTCCTGCAGGTAACTTAATAGGATCACAACTAATTTTAGCATATAAAGCTTTAGATGCCATTGTTACCTGTTATGCATTGTCTAGCACTGCTACCTCATATGAACATGGTTCAGTGTCATGAAAAATGTTTTGAACAAGTTGTTGACTATCTTGGTTAAAATTTTTGATAGATAAATGATGTTCATGACAAACAGGGTGGGAGAATGAGGTTGAAGTCTGGAGTCGCAAAAGGGGTACATAGTAGTTGTACTCTTTTAGATAGTTAGAGATGGTATGTTGTCTGTTGGATCTTTTAATGTTGTGGTGTTGGTCTTGATGTGAGGTGGAATCTCGTAGGTTTTATTCCCTTAAAATTTATTCATTTGGTGGTGGTGGATCAGAAGTTAAAAGAGAGGATGACATATGTTTCGGGGCAGGTATAGGCAAAGTGGAAAAAATGACAATAGTAATGGTGTCATTATCCAACACATAAGCTTTGTCAAAAATTTTGTTAGTAGAATTCAACATATTTTAATAAACAATTAACTTCTTTAGTACTATGTCAAAACTAAAAGCAGACTTAGAGAGTGCAAATTAAAAAGCATTCTCATAAAATGACACATCTCTGAAAATATAAATTCTCTTGGTGCTCAAGTCAAGAACTTTATAACACTTTATGTATAAAGAATATCCAATAAAAATGTGAGTTGAGGATCTTGGGTCAAATTTATCCTTGCAGGTTTTGAAAGTAGAAAAACATAGGCATCCAAAAGATTTGAGATGAGAATAGGTGGGTTGCTTGTTGTACAAAGTCTCAAAAGGAATTTTATCATGAAGAACTGGGTTAGGAAGTCTGTTGATCAGGTAGGTTGCTATTAGAATGTATTCTCCCCAATATTTGATTGAAATTATTGACTGATATAATAGTGCTCTAGCAACCTCAAGGAGGTGTTTATATTTTCTTTCCATCACACCATTTTGTTGTGGTGTTTATGGATATAATTTTTGGTATATTATCTGTCACGTCCCGTGTGTACACCGTAGGCGTGGACGACACTTAAAAATCATTGTTAGATTTTCAAGTGAACCATTGGCCTGGCTCACTATTATGCGGAAGACTCAATTTGATAATGACAACTTGATAATGAAATTTTTTGAAAGTAGTGAGAATTTAAAATACTTTAAAAAATATTATAAAATTTATCTAAAATACTCTAAATATAAGTAAAAGAGTGTGTTAAAAAATAATCTCAGAAATATTGAATTAAACCTCTACTCTATCTATGAAGCCTCTAAATACTGTAGATAGGTACAAGAAAAGGCCACAGCTACCTCGAAGAGCTAATAATACTGAGATAAAGTAACTAAAAGGAGTTCCTATGAAAGCAAGGAGGTCTCACGAAAAGCTAGAGAAAATATGATCTTCCACGATGTGCCAGTTGAAAATCTCTACCACTTGTATCTTTATCATAAAACAATGCAGCGTTGAAAGACGTTATTACATAGAATATACAGTATGTAAAATAGATGAAGGGAAACATACTCACTGAATACTAAAATAAAATTAATACTGGAAATAACGGGTTGAAGGTAAAACATGCAAGTGTAATGAAAAACCTCAAAACTTTACAATAAAGTAAGATGACAGATGCAACTCTAAATAATATAGTATTTTCTCTTCAAAGGGAGTTTCTCTAACCAACAACCATCACTATGAGCCTCATGATAATACAACGTACTGCTCATGTTGCCAGACATCTATTACCTTTCCAGGATAAGGGATGCAAACTCAACTCATGGATCCATAAAAAAGTCCTATCAGGGACTGAAGTAGTTTATAGTGTTTGAGTTAGCTAAACGCTTATACAAATCGTGCTCAATACTACTTCCAAAATATGCAATAATGATCATATACTCAGGTGAGTGAAAATACTAAAAATATATTTCATTTAGTCTCATTGGACTTTACTTTTGATAAGTTCACACTCTTCTCAACTCTTTATGCTTTCTCTTTTAAAATCAATATGCATTTAGAACTACTCGTATCCCCTCAAACTTTTTCTTAAAAATATTATTTATACTTAATAATCTAACTCATTTAGACTTTGTAAAATCATGCATAAAGTCAATAATATATATAACTTCATAAACTGAATAAATGTTTGCACTTGGGACACTCAAGTTCCCTCAAAACTCATCTTTTCTCAAACATGAATTACTCTCTTTATCATAAAATAATGCATAATAATAAGCAATATAATAACTCAATTAGGGTTCATGTGAATCTAGTCATGAACAATAATTCAAGATTGAAAATTACATGAATAAATATAATTTCATTAAGCATCCATATAACTCAATAATATGAATCATAAGTCATTCGAAAACTCAATAGAATTAGAGGTAGAACTCAAGCTTGAGCTCATACTAACTGAATTGAGATGTAGGGTGCCAGGATGAACTCAAGCCAACACTATAATTAGCCTTACATACCTGGGAGATGTTCTTGACGAAACTAGAAGAATTCAATGGATACGCTTGAATCCTAACTTTTTTCCTCTCAAACCTTGCTCTAAGTATTCTAAGTGTTAATGAGGAAAAATATCGTAGGGTACTGATAAGGGACCTAACTTAGTCCCAAAACATCAGGTTTTCACTTGGAAAGGGTGAAAAAAATACAATAACACCCTTCATTAAAGCTGATGGGGTCCACTGCGGGTACCTCCTACGGTCTGTAGAAAATTCTACGGGCCATAGAAGCCCTCTCGAAGAAACGGGCACACAATTTAGAGTTCCACTACTAAAAACCTATTAAAAAGAAAAGGACTGCATTGTTTATTTGTCAAAATCGACGAAAAAGCGATGCAGACACTTTCATTGCTTTTTGTCTCGAAGCTTTTCAAAAAGCAACAGCCTGCTTTGCAAAGAACGATGCAGTTCATTGCTTTGTTGTATTTGTTTTATAATTTTTTAACAAAAGAAATGGACAACATTACTTTGTTCTTCATCATGAAGAACAGAGCGACTGACTCTATAACTTTTGTCAATTTTTAGAAGAGCAACGGACAATGTCATTTTGTCAGCCACTTTGATCTTCATAGTGAAGAATAATGAAGAACAATGTGACGGACTTAGCGACTTGTCCATTGGATTTTCTGGATTTTTTAAAAAGATAATACAGAATAGCAACGGACAAAATACCCCTGTCCGTCACTTTTTACTTTTTTTTATAGCAGAAACCTGCAATTTCTGCTGTCCACCTGCTCAATATATTCAATTCAATACAAAACCCAACTAAACATTCAATAACAAGCACAACACACAAAATATATCATCCTCAACTTAATAAAACACTCAAAATGTAAAAATAATAGTTTAAAGACTTATATAAAAGTCTTTCAAAGTTAGTCAAAAATCTGAAAACTTAACAAAATATTCAAAAGAGAGTCATGGTAGCTAAGGAGTGGACTCTATTTTTTGATACTCTGAGTCATCGTTAGAAGTGGACACTCTTAAAGAGCGGGGCGACCGACGAGCAAGGTGCATTTGTTCTTTGATTTGCTCGATGAATTTGTTCGTGCATTTTTATTCAATAATTCTTCTTGCCTCAGACGCTGCCAATACACGTGTAGGTTCTGAGTTTGCCTTAACATCTCAACTATTTGAGCATTGTTAATTGCCTTGGCTTTGTGTGATGGCCCACTACCTTATAGATTTGATTGGAGTCACGAACGTTGTTCTGAGAGCTCATCCCGTAGTTTCTTCCCTTATGTGTCCCTCCTACTACTTTTTCTGTCCAAATTTCAGTGGACTCTTCCAATGTGAGCTGGACCGAATCTCCTATTTCATTAACATACCGATGGTACGTATCCTACATTTATATATATATATATATATATATATTGTGCGACCCTTTCCTTCACCCACTCATCCGTATATGACTCATTAATCTTCTTCTTCACATGAGTATTCTTGAAAACCTTGCCACGAAGGGGAGGGCACCCCAATTCTTTTTTTTTTTATAAATAAGAATACAATTTTAGATGGTATTAATCAAATAATATTTAAACAACTAAATTTATATCAATTAAATTTTTTAAATTTAAAAAACTTACCATCTCTCTTGTAATCGTTCCAACACTCTTTGTACCTTCGGTGTGTAATAAGCCACCCTTTAGATAACCTCTAGCTTTGTTGGCTTGTTTGAATACAACCTTGAATTCATCGGTATTTCAATATCGACATAATTCCTCAAAGACATGTGAGAGTCTAACATGCCGTGTCAAGTAGAGTCTTGTGAATAGGTGTGAAATGCGCCACATGTATGAATAGAAGGCTATGATGAATTTATGAAACTTCACTTCTTTAATAACTCTTGAGTCCTGCGATAAAATTGAATTCTAAGGCTTTTTCTTCTAGCGCTTCCTTTTTGCGATTGTATAATCATGCCTCCAAGAAGAGCTCCCATGCCAAAGAACATGAATGAGGAGCAAAAATTCCCCAATCCCAATGACCCTTTGAATGAGCAAGTCTCTCATGCGGAGTTTTGGACCGCGTTTCAAGTACTTTCCCAAGACGTAGCCGCTCAAGCAAATAGGGAAGTTGTTGCTCCTATGAACCCAAATATGGCTAGTCGAGTTAGTACATTGACTCATATAAACCCTCATGAGTTTCATGTTCCTACGGACGAGGATCCACAAGAGTTTGTTTAGATTATTGGAAAGATTATGGATATTATAGTCCTTCATCTAGTAAAGAAAGTGGACTTGACATCTAATCAACTTAAGGGAGTTGCACAAGTTTGATTTGATCAATAGAAAAGTGAGAGGGCTAGAGATATGTAACAGTCCTCAAAATGCTCACAAGTACCTTAAGAATGCCTTGGGAATAGGCCGCTCACGTAGTGCATTATCCTTAATCTTTTTGGTAAATTCTAGTCCAGATTATAGATCATGGGGTCAAAACCTACAGGAAAATGGTCTCGATGGATTTTTAGGACCCGTTTATCGAAAGATAAATTTTCAAAGAAATTGCGCAAAACAGTAAAGTGCATGGCAAGTCCGCGTCGCGGACTTTCTTCCGTTCAATTTAATTTTTTCCAAGTCAAAATATGGTCAAAATCTCATTCTCTCAAAATTTGCTTATCAGGGAACAACTCCGCATTGTGGATCTGGGTGATGATTTTTGTCTGAATTTAGTTTTTAAGTAAGGGCACTTTAGACATTTCCCTAATTTTTAGTTAATGACCCTACATGCTTTTAGAATCTAACTCAGCTCTATAAAGTGACCTAAACCTCTGATTCTATTTATTCTTCTATAATTCACCTATTCAAATATTTCTCTCTCTACAAAATACTCTCAAGGACTTCATTGAAGACTTCAAGTAAATTCACTCAACTCTCAAGTTCTTCCAAATTATTTAATTTTCTCACATAAGGTACGTGGGTATTGATTCATGGATTTTTTCATCCATGAAGCCCAATAAAATTCTCCACTTTTCTATCAAATTAAAGTATGATACTTTATGGGTTTTATAATCCCTATTTCAATTGCATGAATTATGATTATGAGTCTATTTTAATATAAATTGATGGTTATTACATTGAATTGAAGAGTTTTTTTCATGAATTCTCCTACATTGATCTCTAGGGTTCATGATATTAATTATGAGTATTTTCAATTATACTTCCGAATGATATTATATTTATGAATTATGTATGGGCTGATAGAAAGTATATGATCATGCATGTTTTCAAGTCAATTTCATGATTTTCAAGTCAATTGATTATGCATTCATATTTTACCCTAATTTCCAAGTATGAATTATGATTATGCATTTCAATTATGATCATAGACTATAAATAAGCATGTTTCAAATTATAATTTTCATGCAAGTTATGAAAATGATGACCGAGGGCTCAATGTGGTTCCTTAAGTCCTAATGATATGAACTATGTATGTACGATTTATATTGTGGAAGGACAATGCCGGCATTGCACTTATATTACGAAAATGAGATACTCTATGATTCCAAACCTATGATCATGACAATGATATATGCAATTATGATTTCTATGCTATGTATATATTCCGTGGGATTTGACTTAGCACTGAGTGGACTTAAGGTGGGGGCCCTACCAAAAGCTCTAGTAGCAACCTCATTTCTCTTAAAGTATGTGCCACTGTAGGTTGCCTTCATAACCTAGGTATTGAATCCAGATATAGCGTATGTATGATCCGCCTAGCAGGGTAGAGTCTACCTTGGCAAGTAGATTCTCCATTTTCTTCATTGTATAGGGAGACAATGTAATTTCATGTTATAGCTCGCATGGTCTTATTGTCGGTTATGGTTCCTATCCCACATATGTACGACCTCATATGTATTTTCATGATCTAAATTATGCTTTTCTAATGCTTTTGTCACTACGATTTTCTCATGACTTTATTTTTCTCATCTTATCATGTGTTTTACTTGACCATTGCAACCCATGATTTATGTTTCATTTCATGCCCTCATACTTAGTACATTCCAACATACAAATGCATGCTTTTTTCCTACATTGTCTCATAACGTAGGGGTTGAGATTGAAGATCATATTCATCCACGTGGCTAGTTAAGCTTTCCTATTCAGCGGTGTTTGTGGTGAGTCCTTATTTCTTTGAGACTAGTCATCGAGTTGGTTATTGTTTTCAAAGTCTTTTGTTATGTTTCATATTGAGGTTGAGCTAGGGACATGTCTTAGCCCCCACCCATGCTCATGAATAGAGGCATCTAGTTGGACAAATATTTTGTGTCTATGTTGTCACGTGACATTATTCTTTTTCTACTCATGGTTTAGACTTTCTTATGGTGTTTTCTCTTTTATTTTACCTTATGTATACTTATGACATGTATAATAGGCTTAGTTGTAGCCTTTTAGGATTTCGATCGCCATATTATGACTAGACCCTAGGTTAGGTCGTGAAAAACTTAGTATCAGAGCACAAGGTTCGAGTGTCCTAGGGAGTCCAACATGCCGCGTCAAGTAGAATCTTATTCATGATTGTGAAGAGCGACACATCTATGAATAGCAGGCTATGAGATATTTTAGGAATTCTCACTTTTTTCATGATCTATGTCATGGTATAGAGTTTACCATAATATTTCTTTTCCCTAACGGTCTTTCTTTGCGATTTTCAAAAGACTGGGTCTAAGAAGACCACTATTTTTAAGGGGAAATAATGCTAATAAGGCCTAAGCTTCCACGTCTTCTAAGACAATGGTCCTCTATCAGACCAAGTGACTAATGCGGAGTTCTGAATCGTCATTACTATGCTAGCCTAAGTGGTGAACAACCAAGTGATTGCGGTCTTCTAAAGTTATTACTCCGGCCTTAAGAGTGAAATACTTTGCACGAATAAACCCTCCAGAGTTTTATGGATCAAAGGTTGATGAGAATCCTCAAGAGTTCATTGATGAGTTCTAAAATATAGTGAGTATTATGGGGGTGACTTCAGAAGAAAAAGAAGAGTTGGAGGCTTACGAACTTAAGGGTGTTGCTCAAGTTTGGTACACTCAATGGAAGATAGAGAGGGTGGATGAATGTTCTATTGAATGAGAAGCTTTCAAACTTAATTTCTTGATCACCTTTTCCCTCTTGAGTTAAGGGAGGCTAAAGTGTTGGAGTTCATAAATCTTCAACAAGGCAATACGGGGATGAGGGACTATGCCCTTAAGTTTACTAAGCTATCCAAGTATGCTCCATCATTGGTTACCGATCCACATGCCCAAATGAGTGAATTCATATTGAGGGTGTTCGACTTGATTGCTAAGGAATGTCGTAAGGCTATGCTTGTTAAGGAGATTGACATATCTCGGCTCATAAATTTTGCTGAACAAATTAAAGGAGAAAAGCTCAAGGAGATGAGGATAAGAGATTCTAAGAGGGCTCGGTATGAAGGTGGGTTCTCTAATGCTAGGACTGATAGCAGTAGTGGAGGCTCTCAATAAGGCCAAAGCTCGGGGAAGAAGTTTTCTAAGGATATAGTGCCATACCCTAAATCTCAAGAAGGAAGAGGTGTGAATGCTAGTATCCCTTGTTTTTCGAAGTGTGCAACGTGTGGAAAGAATCATGGAGGGAAGTGCTTGATGAAAATGGGTGCTTGTTATAGATGTGGAAAGATGGGCCATAAGAAATCCGAGTGCCTCATGTTGCCAACAAGGGTGGAGAAGGTTATCCTCTAGGAGGCCAAGTGTAACAATGGGCCCAAGCTCAACCCAAGAGTGTCCAACGTAACAACCAATTCTATGCCCTTCACACTAGGAAAGATGTTGAGATACTCCCAATGTGGTCATGGGTATGTTATGAGTCTTTAACTTTGATGTTTATGCATTGCATGATCCAAGCGCGAACTTGTCTTTTATTACTCCTTACATTGCTATGAGATTTGATGTGTGCCCTGAAGTGTTAATAGAATCTTTTTTGGTTTATACTCCCGTTGGTGTTTCAGTATTAGCCAAGAGATCTTATATAAATTATCCCGTATGGGTCTTGCGTAGAGTTATTCCATGTGATCTTGTTGAATTTGACATGACTTACTTTGACATCATTCTTAGTATGGATTGGTTACATCTTGCTTACGCATCTATATATTGTAGGACTCGTGTGGTTAAGTTTCACTTTCCTAATGAGCCTATTCTTGAATGGAACAACAACAACAACAACAACAACCTAGTGAAATACCACATCGTGGGGTCTGGGGAGGGTAAAATATACGCAGACCTGACTCCTACCAATGTAGGACGACTGTTTCTGAAAGACCCTCGGCTCAATAGAAGCATAGAGAAAAGTCAGACAAGAATATTAAAAATAGGTAAGTAGATAACGAAAGCGGTCCAAATAATAGTATAATCAAAGCACCAAAAAATAGTAGATATTGTTAGATAATAACATAAATACCATAAATAATCTAAGATAACATAACATACATAACATAAATAACATAAATCAGAGTACAAGAAATCATAGTGCATTAATACGCCTACGGATAAGGGGAAATAATGTCACTATGTACTAGCCTTCTACCCTAATGTGTATCCTCCACACCCTCCTATCTAAGGTCATATCCTCGATAAGTTGTAAATGCGCCATGTCCTTTCTGATTACCTCTCCCCAGTATTTCTTCGGCCTACCCCTACCTCTTCTGAAACAATCCATGGCCAACCTCTCACATCTCCGCACTGGTGCGTCTGGGACTCTCCTCTTCACATGCCCAAACCATCTCAATTGTGATTCACGCATCTTGTCTTCCATCGAGGCCACTTCTACCTTATCTCGAATAGCCTCATTTCTAATCCTGTCGCTCTTGGTATGCCCACACATCCATCTCAACATTCTCATCTCGGCAACTTTCATTTTTTGCACGTGGGAGACCTTAACTGGCCAACACTCCGCCCCATATAACATAGCTGGTCTAACCACCACTTTGTAGAACTTGTCCTTAAGTTGTGGTGGCACTTTCTTGTCACATAACACACTAGAGGCGAGCCTCCATTTCATCCATCCTGCCCCAATACGATATGTGACATCCTCGTCGATCTCCCCTCTACCTTGAATGATAGAACCAAGGTACTTAAAACTACTTCTCTTTTGGATGGCTTGGTCCCCGAGCCTAACTTCTGCGCCAACCTCCTGAGGAGTCTCACTGAACTGGCACTCTAGGTACTCTGTCTTGGTCCTACTCAGCTTAAACCCTTTAGACTCCAAGGTGCGTCTCCAATCTTCCAGCTTAGCGTTAACTCCGCTAAGAGTCTCATCAATAAGGACTATGTCATCGGCAAAAAGCATACACATGGCACCTCACCTTGAATTTGTCGCGTTAATACATCCATCACCAAGGCAAATAGAAACGGACTAAGAGCTGATTATTGATGCAACCCCATCACAACTGGAAAGTGTTCTGAGTCCCCTTCTACTATCCTTACCCTGGTTTTGGCACCCTCGTACATGTCCTTGATCACCCTTATGTACGCTACAGGTACACCTTTAGCCTCCAAACATCTCTATAGTATCTCTCGTGGGACTATTCTTGAATGGAAGGGTAATGATTTAGTGGTTAAGGTTTGATTCATCTCATGTATTAAGGCCTAAAAAATAATTTCCAAGGGGTGCATTTATCATATTTTGCGCGTTAGGGACATCGATTCCAAAACTCCTACTATTGGGTCGGTCCCTATAGTCAATGAGTTTTTCAATTTCCTTCTCAATGATTTTCCCAGTATTCCTCCCAAAAGGGAAATTAACTTTGGCATAGATATCCTTTTCGATACCCAACCTATTTCTATTCCTCCTTACCGTATGGCTCCAGCGGAATGTAAGGAGTTGAAAGAAAAATTGAAGGATTTTTTGGATAAGGGTTTTATAAGCCCAAGTATTTCATCATGGGGTTCTCCCATTTTATTTGATAGGAAGAAATATGGGTCATTCCGAATATGTATAGACTACCGGAAGTTGAATAAGGTCACCATAAAGAACAAGTATCTAATTCTAAGAATAGATAATTTGTTTGATCAATTACAAGGAGAAAACTACTTTTCTAAGATTGACCTTCTTTCCGGTTATCATCAATTAAGGGTAAAGGAGTGCGATATTCCCAAAATGGCTTTTCGAATAAGGTATGGTCATTTAAATTTTGTAGCAATGTCATTTGGTTTGACTAATGTTCCCACTATATTCATGAATTTGATAAATTATATTTTCAAGCCATACTTGGACATGTTTGTAGTGGTGTTCATTATTGACATCTTGATTTATTCTCAAAATGAGGAAGATCATATGGGTCACTTGAGGATTGTGTTGCAAACATTGAGAGAGAAGTAATTATTCTCTAAATTTAGTAAGTGAAATTTTTCGCTGAGGAAAGTTGCATTTCTTGGCCATGTGGCATCCGGTGATGGGATTAAAGTATACCCAAAGAAAACGGAGGCGGTTAAGAATTGGCCTAGACCATTATCTCCTTCGGATATTAGAAACTTTTTGGGCTTAGCCGGATACTATAGAAGGTTTGTTGAAGGGTTTTCATCTATTGTTTCCCCTTTAACTAAGTTAACACAAAAAAATGAAATTTCAATGGTTGGATGAATATGAGAAAGGTTTCCGAATATTGAAGGATCTTCTCACATCGGCTCCTATTTTGACATTGCTTAAAGGTTCGGATGGGTTTGCTGTTTATTGTGATTCTTCACATGTTGGTATGGGTTTTATTTTGATGTAACATGGTAAGGTTATAGATTATGCCTCTAGGAAACTTAAAGTGGAGTTGTGTTTGCTTTAAAAATTTGGCACCATTATCTTTATGGGGTGCATATTGATGTGTTTACCGACCACAAAATCTTGCAATATATGGTTAGCCAAAGGTACTTGAACCTTAGGCAAATGAGGTGGCTTGAACTCCTAAAAGACTATGACATGAGCGTATTGTACCATCTAGGTAAGGCAAATATTGTAGCCGAAGCTCTTAGTCGGTTGTCTATGGATAGTGTTGCACATGTTTAGGAAGGTAAGAGGGAATTAGTTAAAGAGGTCCATAGATTGACACATTTAGGTGTGCGTTTAGTTGATTTCAATGATGGAGGCATTCTTATACATAATGGTTCAGAATTATATCTTGCAGCAGACGTCAAAGACAAACAAGATAATGATTTAATTTTGGTTGAATTGAAGAAGTCGGCTGCCTAAAAAACCATTGAGGCTTTCTCCCTAGGGAGAGATGGGGTACTACGTTACCATAGTCGTTTTTCATAATATAGACTTGTGTCTCTTATTAATTGGGAGGATTGAATCACTGATCTCGAGGTCTTTGTTTACGAGGGGTAACCATGACTCGTAGATTGTTGTACAACCCATAGAAAATCCTTGAATGAATAAACATCAAGATCAGTGTTCATCACCAGTAAAGCACAACAAAACAACTTAATGACCCCTATTTATTTAACCCATTATTATTAAATCACAACTTCATCAAAGACCCAGTATAATAACATGTATAATAACTATAGCCATTCATCAAATTATTCTTCTCAACACTAAATGAGTCATTTATTCAGTTCCCCCATTCACTATCAGTTCAATGATCCAATTTTAAAATCATAAAAACCCTAATGTCGTACTAACTAGTTTCTTTAATACCACTACACTTATTGAACTAATTAAAACATGGTTTAAGTGTAAGAACATGCGGAGCTTCACTTACCACAATAGAGAATTTGATCCTTGGGTTTTAATTTTGTGTTGGGACCATTGACACAATGTTGGGCTTAGGATGTCTAGATTCTTGAATGTGGTGAAGCTTCAATTGAGGGAATGGACTTTAGGTGTTTGATTGATAAGGGTGGGAATTTGAGAGGTTGTTCTATGAAAGAGAAGAGAGGTCGTTTGGTTGTAGTTATGGGCTGTAAACAAAATAATGGAGGTGACTTTTAAAATTTCTCCCTTTTATTTCTCTAGAGTGGGTCGGGTTAGTATCTTACTAAGTCTATTGAGTAGGCTAGTTAAGAATTGTAATAAGTATTATGGGTCATAGACTTGCACCATAAATTTCCTTAACACTTCGGTTAAGGAAACAAAACATACATGAATTCCACGAGTGCAAGCTACGGGTCATAAATTTTTTTACGAGTCATAGAGTACACTCAGAGACTTAAAGCTACGTCTTGTTTTGAATCTGGAGTTTGATGAGTCATGTTTAAGAGACGTAGAAGTGTATATGAACCATAAAAATGACTCGTGTATCTGTTTAAGTACTTTTACAGTTTCCAGTAGTTTCAATTCAACGTGGGCACATACTCAACCTTTGGCCTATTTTTTAAAGATTTTTTTACTCTAATTTGACATGGATCCTAACAAAGTCTATGCTATCCTAAAAAATAAAAAATATTAATAAAAAGAGATAAAATAAAATAGACTAAATGAATAACAAAGTAGGTTGTGTTGCCTCCCAAGTAGTGCTTGATTTAACGTCGCCGCACGACGCAGATATGTCTAGTTACTCAGACATCACCGTGTTTCCATGCTTACAAAGTTTTAATTTCATCCCCTGTGCCCATGTATGCTTTGATTCGTTGACCATTAACTTTCAACTTCATATTATCCTTCTTTTCTAGATTAACCACACCATGAGGAGAGACTTGACTCACTCTGAGTGGTCTTAACCATTTTGACTTGAGTTTGTCAGGAAATAAATGCATTCTTGAGTTGAATAGAAGGACTAAGTCACTGGGTATAAACATTCACTTTTCAATCTTTTGGTCATTATATTTCTTCATCCACTCTTTGTACAATGTTGCGCTCTCATATGCATTTAGATGGAACTCATCAAGCTCATTTGTTTGATTCTTCCTTTGCTTTGACGTGGCATCCCAATACATATTCAATTTGTTCAATGCCCACATAGCCTTGTGTTCCAACTCTATGGGCAGATGATAAGACTTCCCAAAGACAAGTTTATACGGTGACATACCTATAAGAGTCTTGAATGTTGTGCGGTAAGCCCCTAAAGTGTCATAAAGCTTCCTTGACCAATCCTTTCTATTTGTGCTCACCGTCTTTGCAAGTATTTGCTTGATTGCACGATTGGAGACTTCAACTTGTCTATTAGTTTATGGATAATAAGGAGTTGCTACACTATGCCAAACCCCCATATTTTTCAAGTAACACTTTGAAAAATCAATTGCAAAAGCGGGAACCTCCATAACTGATTATTACCCTTGGTTTACCAAATCTTGAGAAGATATTTCTCTTGAGGAAGGTGGTAACACTTCTTTCTTCATTATTAGGAATTATGACAACTTCTACTCATTTAGACATGTAGTCAACCTCAGCAAGGATGTACTTCATTCCGCTAGAACTCACAAATGTCCCTATGAAGTCAATTCCCCATATGTTGACTAATTCAATGACTACAATAGGAGTGGGTGGGAGTTCATGTTTCCTTAAAATTCCTCTTTTCCTTTGAGAACAATCACAAGACTTTTTGAAATAATGAGCGCTTTGATAAATTATTGGCCAGTAGTTCCCACATTATAGAATCTTATATGCTTTCCGGATACCACTATGATGGCCTCCAATGGGTGACAAATAGCATGCTTCTAAAACAGTCATCATCTTTATTTTGGGTACACAGCGATGAATAATCCCATTGGCACAAATAGAGAACAAGTATGATTCCTCCTAAAAGAACTTCTTCACATCGAACATGAACTTGCGGCGTTGGTTAACATTCAATTCGGATAGCACTATATCCCTTACCAAATAGTTAGCAACATCGAAAAAACCATGGAATTATGTCATGTGATGCTGCCAATACTTGTTCATCCAAAAAGATGTCATCTATCTCAACTCCATCTTCTAGATTTAACATCTCCTCTTCTTCAAGTCTAGAAAGATGGTCCGCAACTTGGATTTTTGTCCCTTTTTGATCTTTCACTTCGAAGTCAAACTCTTATAGCAATAATACCTACTGAATAAATCAGCTTGGCATCCTTCTTTGCGATGATATATCTTAATATTGCATGGTGTGTGTATACAATGACTTTGGTACCTAACAAGTAGGATCTAAATTTCTTAAAAGAAAATACAAGGGCAAGAAACTCTGATTCGGTCACGGTGCAGTTTCTTTGAGCAACATTCAGTGCTTTGCTTGTATAGTATATTAGAGAATATTATTGCACTTTTATGTCAATACTACGTCAAGTGCTACTCCACTTTCATCACATATGACTTCAAATGGATACTCCTAATAAGGTGAAATGATTATTAGATTCGATACTAACCTTTTGTTCAACTCCTCAAACACGTTTAGATAGGCCTCATAAAAAACAAACTTAGTCTCTTTCTCTAGTATTTTTCTTAGAGGATGAGCTATTTTTGAGAAGTCGTCGATGAAGAATTGATACAATTCAGCGTGCCCCAAGAACTGAATGCCTTTGACGGAGATGGGATGGAGTAACTTTGTGATTACCTCAATATTTTCTCTATCTACCTCAATGACTTTGTTTGAAATCTTGTGACCTAGCACTACGCCCTCTTTCACTATAAAGTGACACTTCTCCCAATTTAACACAAGGTTGCACTATTCACACCTTTTTACTACATCTTGGAGATGAGCTAAGAAATCATCCAATGAGTCACCAACCACTAAAAACTTCAATTGTATCTTCCACCATATTTAAAAAGATAGACATCATACAATGTTGAAAGGTCTTCGGTGTGTTACACAATTAGAATGGCATCCTTTTGAAGGAGAAAGTCTCATATGGACATGTGAAAATGGTCTTTTCTTGGTCTTTAGGTGCTATTGAGATCTGATTGTAGACTGAATATCCATCAAGAAAATATTACCATCCTTTTCCAGTGAGACAGTCAAGTATCTAGTCCATGAAAGGCATTGGAAAGTGATCTTTTTCTATCCATGAGTTTAGCTTGCGATAATCCATCCACACTCTCCAACAGGTGATAGGCCTCATTGGAATGAGTTCATTCTTTGTGTTTGGCACCACAGTAATAGTAGCCTTTTTTGGTACACATTAGACAGGACTTACCCAATTATTATCTGCAATTGGATAAACAACTCCAACATCTAATCACTTGATAATCTAATTTTTGACTACATCTTGCAAAGGTGGTTTGAGATGTTGTTGGTGTTCAATTCTTGGTTTGAAGTTCGACATGAGTTAGATTTTATGAGTACATAAGCACGGTGGTATGCCTATGATGTCGAATATGGACCATCCTATTGCTCCTTTGAAATGCCAAGGCAGCTTCCACTTGCTTTTGGTGAAGATCGACAACTATTATAACCGACATAATGTTGTTGGTTTCTAAGAATGCATATTGAAAGTGAGATAGTAACACTTTGAGTTCCAAAGTTTGAGGTTGCTTGATGGATGGCTTTGCAGATGGAGTTTCTCTATTCTTCAAGTCTAAGTCAAGTCTCTTTAGTGTGTGATTGAAAGTCCTAAGGACATTTATTACAAAACTTTTCTCATCATACTCTCCAATATGATATTATCAAAGTTCATGATGACAACATCTAGAGCTTTAACACCGAATCTCTCTTCAATAGGTTTTTCTGATTGCAAATCATCGACAACATCAATCACAGAAATAACTCATAAATCATTGCGATGCTTTATTTCTTAACATATATAAAAGATACCCTCTTCATTATTTAGTGGAAATATTAATTGGCCAGTTTCCATGTTTACCAAAGAATTTCTAGTTGCCAAGAATGGTTTACCCTGAATGATAGGAATATCAAAGTCTACCTAGCAGTCAAGAATAGCGAAATCAACAGAGAATATAAATGATTTGACCTTTATTAGAACATCGTTAACAATGTCTATGGGCTTCTTCACTGTATGATCTGCCATTAAGAGTTGCATTGACATCAATTTGGGGGCTCTTAAGCCCAATTGTTGGAACACTGCTAGCGGCATCAAGTTAATTGTAGCACCAAAGTCGCATAACACTTTTGTAAATTTAAATACCCCAATGGTACATGGTATGGTGAATGCTATTGGGTCCTTTTTCTTTTGGATAAGAGAAAGAGTGGCGATTGCACTACAATAATACAAATTATTGGTCGATTTAAAGTTTACCTTTCTCTTTTTTGTGACAAAATTCTTCATAAACTTGACATATCTCAGTATTTTTTCTAGTGCCTCTATAAAAGGAACATTCATCAAACATTGTTTCAACATGGAAATAAACTTAAGAAATGTTCCATCTTCGTCTATCTTCTTCAATCTTTATGGAAAAGGAAGAGGAGGTCTTGGCATTGGAATTGTAGTTGGAGCAGTGTTTTTTACATTGCTTGCTTTCTCATCATGCTTTGTATCTCCCTTTTTAGGGTGTTTGGTGCTTATCTCTTCACCTACTGCTTCTTCCTCAATTTTGCATTCTATTTCATCCTCACTAACACCCGCATCATATATATCATCCTCAAGTTCTGGCATTGGTGGATCCACTTTTTGAATGCCACTTTGGGTGGTCATAGCTACGCTTTACTCGTTATTATTAGGATTTTGAATTATATTACTTGGGAGAGTTCTTTTATGGCGTGGATTCAAAGATGACAAAATCTACCCCAATTGTTGCTCAATAAGCTTAATGGATATAGAGTGTGACTCAAATTTTGGATTCATTCTGGAAATATCACTACATAAATCTTTAAGATTATCCTACGTTGTGTCATACTTTTTCAATATCTTTGTCATCATGTCTTCGATCCTTGCTAGTCTAGATCCCCTATCCTGATTTCTGCGAGGGATGTATGCACCACTCTTGTTATCTCTCCTTCCCCAATCACCTTCTCTATCTTGCCTGCGGTTGCGATCATTGTATCCATTTCAATTGTAATTGTTTTTGCTATTGTAGTTACCTTCATGATTGTAGTTGTTGTCACGGTTGTAGTGGCCCTCTTGATTGATGTTTTTATAGTTCTGACATTTATTTTCTTGACCTTGGCGCCAAGAATTCTGATTGGATGCTTGGTTGTTAGTCCGTAAAGACCAACTTAATCATTTACATAGTAAGCATCTTCATCATATCCATGATTTTCATAACTTAGTACCCTACCTTGATGGCCGATTGCATTGATTTTCTCTAATCCCATGCTTTAGAATGCCAACTTGATTTTGGTTTTTAATTGAGCGAGCTCTTATAGTACCTCTTCATTTTATGTGTTGGGAATTTGATTTGTACGAACAACAAAAGAGCTTTTTGAAGTTTCTGTGTCCCTATTTCTTTAAGCTCGGTTGGTCTTTCTAACACGATTAAGTCTCTATGTGGCCTCTTAGAAGGTGTTGGCCAAGAATGCTCCGCCGGTGATGGTATCTATGACAACCTTTCCATTATCATCAAGTGCATGGTAGAACAGCTCAAGAAGTGACTCATCTTCTATTCTATGATTTGTCACACTTCGTAGATACTTTACAAATCTCTCCCAAGCTCCAGAAATTAACTCTTCGGGCATTTGTTGGAAGTTTTTGATTCTATCTATTAGTTTTAATTCCTTCAATAATGGGAAATAGTTCTCCATGAATGCCTTGTGTAATTCATCCCAATTTCTAATGGAATTGTATAGAATTTTTGACAGCCAGATTGAAGCTTCGGCAGTAAGTGATACTGGAAAAATGCTAAGCCTAATGACATCCATATTTAAGCCTGGGTCGTCAACACTTCTCTAGCAAATGTACACCACAGTCTGGAGATGAATGTGTTGATCTTTGGATGGCAATACAGCAAACAGTCCCCTATTATGAAGCATTTGAATCAGCCAGCTTGTGATGCTAAACTTAGTTCCCGACGGTAATGGAGGTAATACAATAACACCCATAGTTCTGATAGTGTCAAGAATGACCCCATAGTAGTTCTTTATGCAGAATTCTGGGCGTTGTTTAGGTGGAGGATGTTGTCTTGCCATTGGTGGATTGTTAAGGATATTTTGTGGTTGATGTTGTGGAGGATTTTGCGGTGCATTGCCATGTTATTCTCCAAGATGTTTCGTGTCATCACCAATGTCATGTTCGTCGTTGTTATTATTATTGTTCGCCAACTTACATAATGCTCTTTCAATTTCAGGATTAAATTAAATCAAAAGAATGCCTTGACTTCTCATATTTGGCATGCAATAGGAATCAAAACTTGTTTTAAGACAAACAAGAAGAATAATAACGTAAAATAAGGAAATAATGACTACAAATCAAATAATAAAAACTAATCTTAATCTAAAAGGCAAATTCTCCGACAACAGCGCCAAAATTTGATGCACTCAAATTACACCTCTTTAAAGAAGTATAAAATGATCATTCATCAAATATAGAACCTAACAAAGGTTAGGGTCGATCCCACAAGAAATATAGTTTAGACTTTAGATTAGTCATTTATTATCTGCTTTAGTAATCAAGTTATTTCCGTAATGAAAGGGGGGAGTTTTATAAATTTAATGAACATATCAAACAACAAGTGTCAACGAACAAAAGTACAGTTTAATGTAGTTTAAATCAATATGAAGTGAAACTAGGGTTTTATGTGATACCCACGAATCATTTACTAAGTAGACTTTTTTATAAGTAATACTTTTCTAGAGTGTTATATGTAGAATGGGTAAGTTAATTTTACCTAAGTCCTCGATCCAACAAATAAGTAAATTTTTCTACACAACTTGATCCATGTACAAGTGTATGCTTTACTAACCCTTACCAATGATCCCAGATTTAGCTATCCCTTGATCCGTTCAAACTAATTAGATGATGATGATTAGCTCCAAATCTCGTTATTTAATCTTTTTTCCTATCCGTTACCTCCTTGATACCGCAAGTAAGTATAGGGAGAGTTCTAATGTTGGCAACCATTAAAAAGCAATCAAAATGAAAGGAAAAATAATACATGCATGCACATTATTCAAGAATTACTTTTTATTAAGTTCTACGTCATTAATTCTTCATGGCTCTCACAAACCGAGTTGGGGAATTAGCTACTCATAACTACGCGATCACAATCAATAATATTTATGTTAAAAGCAATCATGAACTTACAATAGTAATTTTGAGAATCCAAAATCGTTAATAAAATCCGAACGTAAAATATCGATAACAAAAATCAGAATTCAAGAATAAAACCCAAAAGTAGATCAAGCTCTATTCTCAAATACAAAAATGTGAATAAGGTAAACTAAACCTAAAAAGTGTATTTATAAACAAATAATCCTAAGTAAATATGAATTTGGAAAACATAAAAAACCTTATGTCGGTTCTAGTCTACGACTCATTTCTACAAATTGTAACAACTCTTACAAGTCATAGACCTAATTCGTAATCATTCATATTGAACTGACGAACTCTTCTTCTTCACGATTGATTGCTACAGCTAGTAACTCTAAGGATGACTCATCAACTGGAGTCTTAGAATTAATCATCGGTAACTTCAAGCTACGTGTGTGTTGTACGACTTGTAGGAATATGGATGAACCGTAGAACAGGATCTTCTTATTCATTTTGCCTTCAGTCTTGCACTTCTACTTAACGACTTCACTTGATGACCCGTAAGGCTGAAAATGAGTCATTTACTTCACTTATAATCTTTAGTTTAGATTTTATTTTTCTCCTCTATTTTTGTACGATTGATTTGTATGAACCGTATAAATAAAGACGAGTCATAGAATGAGCTCATAAACACCAAAAATTCCTTCCTTCATTTCTGTGATTCCTCAACCAATTCTCCAACATAGTTTCATGCAAAATAAGTACAACTAATATCAAATATGCTAAACAAATACTAAAAATACATGCACATTATTAAGTTAAAAGCATTAAAGGTGTCATAATTCCATAGTACATCAGGAACCAAGGAGAAATTTTAATTTTTGGGACTGACCTCATGTTTTTGAGTCACTCTACGACTCGTAGGGATTCCTATGACTCGTAAGAGTGGGTCATAGAATGAGTCCCAAGAGTCTACCCAGAACTACTCTCAGGAGAGGTTCTATGACTCAATAGGATGAGTCGTAGTCCTATTAACGAATTGTAAGAACAACTTGTTCAAAAAGTTCAAACTCTATAATTTTGCAGGTTTCAACACCTTCAAGATGAGTCATGTTTATGACTTATAGTCCTTTGGAAGAGTTACTGACATGACTCGTAAGTGAAGGTTCAGATATCCATAAGTGTGTAAAACCTATAGGACAAATGCACATTACGACTCATTATCATAAAGACGAGTCATAGAAATGACTCATTTGCAAACTACAGAGGCTTAACTTTTCAAAGTTTTCCCAAGCCTGCAGGATGAGTCATCTTGTTGACTAGTCATCTTATCTACGACTCGTAGAGTTAATTCATAGGGCAAAATCTTAATTTTTAATGAAGGGTATTTATATCATTTCCTAAGTTCAGTTCAATGAACCTAGACACAATTATGGCTAAGTTCAAACCTATATCTACCCAATCCATTGAAATTTCCCTCATTCTAAATCATTCTTCTAAAATTCAAAGTCAATTCTTTTTGGAAAACGGGCCTTGCCAGGAGGTTCCTACCCTCATGGAGACCAGGGGATGAGCCTCACACCCCCAAGCTTTATTATACATAAAAACATAATAATACAAGGAGGGGGGCATAAACCTTACCTCTGAAATTAAGGTGGTTCATAATTCGACTAACCTACTAAGGTCAATCGGCTCATCCGAATACAATACAGTGCCCCCTAAATAACTATGCACTTATGAGAAGACTCTTCTCAGTACAAGGCATCTAGGAAAATAGTAAAAGAAAGTAGCAAACATAGACTATACACTTAAGAGAGGACTCCTCTCATTACAGTGATTCTAAGAATGCATAAAAGAGGGAGACACTCCCCTTACATAACCAAAGTAGAAAAATGACTACCTATTCCTATTCAAGTAAGCTATAGCTTATCCAAGACATAGCTAAATTGAAAAAAGAGCAAGTATACATCTTAGGTGGAACTTAGGTCGACTAACTGTTTAGGGTCATTCGACTAACGTCCCAAACTATTAAGCAGTAAGGGAGATGGTTCCCATTGGTGTCTTGATCAATTTATCATTGCTTATGTGTGACCAAACATATGAAAAAGACTTTATGTGCTGCATCATTTATAGCAAGTCCATTGGAATTCTGGAATGTTGTTGATGTTGTTGGTGGCAAACTACATCAGTGCTGCAGCTGTGGAGGTTGTTGTAGTATGTTGGATGTTAGATGGTCTGACTACAGCTTCAGTTTCATCCCCATTGTAGCTCTTCAATGTCTCTTTGGTTGTGTGTGATTGCAGACCTCCAGCAGCTCTGCAGAGTATCTTGGAAAATTTGGAAGTTATTGATGGTGTTGATTAGTTAGTCCAGCAATTCTTTGATGGTCCAAGTTGTAGGATGTTGCGGATCTTGTTCTTGGAACCTGCAGCTGTGTAGAGTGCCTAGACAAAGTAAAAAAACAAGAAAAGAGTTTCAATTGTTGGTTCAAGTGTTGTAGCTTTATATTATTCTTGCATCTCCAAAACAAGCTCTAAGTTGTCAAATGTTGCACCATGCCACTGCTGTACCAATTAGTAAACATGAATGGGCCTCCAATTGTTGGATGATATGTTGCAGGTTTGCATGTACCTGCACCGGCAAGAAAAAGAGAAGAAATTTACTATATTCCTTACCTCTAGTGGTAAGTTGGTTATTTTAGGAAAGCAATAAACAAGGGAGACTCTCCCCTTTACAATGTTTCTAACTATGAAATTATACATAGAGATTTTTATATTATAATTAAAGGTATACAAGTTAAGGAGGTTGTTTGATCCTCTTCAGCTTTATCCTTCTAAAACTTCTCATCCCCATTTTGTCTAGAATGTAGTATCCTCTTGTTTCCTTGGAAAGTTGTTGAACATTGTAGAATTGGAACATGCTGTCTACCCTGTGGCTATGTTTGGAAAGAATGTCTGCAGCAAAGTTAGATTCTCTATAGATGTGATTACATTAAAAGTAATCCAACATTATGATCAGCTCCTGCAGGTCTATGATGTAATTCCTGATGGTCCAAGGTGGTGTGATCTCTTGCTTTATCCATTTCACAAGTAACTTAGAATCAACCTCTAAGATAACCCTATTGTAACCATGTTGAAGGCACCAAGTGATGCCCATTAGAGCATCTGCACCCCAGCTTAGTTGTTGGAACCAACTCCAAGTGGTGCAGCAAAGTCATAAATAAGTTTTCCTTTGTGGTCTCTTAGGATACCCCCATCTCCAATTCTTCCAGGATTCTCCAAAGCACTTCTATCAGTGTTAAACTTAACCAAATTATACGTAGGTTTGTTCCAAATAAGTTGGATGATTTTCAGTTCATGGCTGCATCTTTCCACCATAGTTAGTATCTCCTTCCAGTCACTTGGCCAACTAATGTAAGGGAAAGCTTTGAATATCAGCATATAAAGGTCTTTGATGACTGAAAACTTCAGTCTAGTACTACTTGACTTTTTGCCTCCATATTTGCTAGCATATCTATTGTTCCATAGGTTCCAATAAATAAATATAGGAGTAGCTTTCAATAAGAGTTTATGGACCTCATTATTTAGTTTAGACAACCACCATTTCATCAACTTGCTTCTCATGGGGCTACTGCTGTATTGTATACCCCAGCAATCAGAAAAATACTTCTAGATGTTTCTAGCAAAGTGTCCAGAGATAAAAATGTGATGTATATTATCCCACCCTGGCCTGTAGCAATAAGAACACTGGGCAGGTGCATGACCAAAGTGTTTAATACTTTCATTTGTAGACAGTTTGCTTCTGAGAGTTCTCCAAAGAAGAAAAGATATCTTGAAAGGAATATTCTTATGCCATATAATATTGTCAGTCATAGTTTTGTTCCTTTTTTACCTGATCTAGTTCCAAGATGAAGCACAAGTGAACTTTCCATTTGAGTTTAGCTTCCAGCATGCTGTATCTAAGAGGTCTGGTTGATACTTGAAGGAAAAATTAAGGATTTTCTGTATTAGGTGTTGTGGTGCATGTTGTCTCACTTTCTCTTCATTCCAACATCCATTAACCAAGAACTTAGAGACAGTGATATTGTTAAGTCTAGGTAGATAGTTATTGTGGTTAGCTAGAGGGCCAATTCCTATCCAATCATCCCACCAAAAGCTACAAGAACCTAAATTAATGTGCCACTGAATATGAGGCTCAATCTCAGATTTATTTGTCATTATGTGCTTCCACATAAGTGATTGACCAGTGTCCCATTTCTTGATTACTGGATGAGCACTTTGGCAATACTTTTCCCTCAGAAAGTTCCCCCATAGAGTCTTCTTATACTTGAAGGTCCACTATTGTTTATACTGCAATGCTAGACACACATCTTTAAGATTTTTCATACCAATACCTCCTTTTTCTGTTGGGTAGCTAAGGGTCTCCCATGATGCCCAATGGTATTTCCTCTTTTCTTTGTACCAACCCCAAAACAAGTCTTTTATAAGAGACTTAATTTGTTTGAGGGTAGTCGTAGTAGGAGTGATTGCAGATAGAAGATGAATTGGGAGAGACTGCAGCACATACTTCACAAGAGCAGCTCTCCCCCCATAGCTGAGGACTTTGGTCTGCCATCATCTAATTCTAAAGATCACTTTGGACACCATACTAGTAAAGTAGATGATCCTTTGACCTCCAATATATAGAGGACATCCTAAATAGGTAATATGACCATGAGTAGGCTTGAATCCAGTGATGGAAGTGACCCTTGAAATAATCTCAGAATTAGTATTCAAAGGAAGCATGCACTCACTCTTCTCTTTGTTAATAAGCTGACCTGAACTTTGTTCATACCTCTGCAGTGTCTGTATGATCAGTTTGAGAGAGTATTTGCAGGTTGAAGTGAAGATAATTATATCATCAGCAAAGCTCAAATGATTAATCAAAGGGCCCTTCTTCTCCATGTAAAAACATCTGTACAGGTAGTGTTGATACAGATTATTCAGCATTCTTGAAAGAACTTCAGCACCTATTATAAAGAGGGCAGGGGATAGAGGTTATCCTTGCTTGAGTCCTCTTATAGAATCAAAAAAACCATGTCTTGTACCATTAATGATCACAAAGTACCAGTTGTTTGATATGGTCCTCCACACCATATCAATGAATACTTCTCCAAATCCCATCCTCCTCATAACAAGACAAATGAAAGGCCATGAAACTCTGTCATAGGCCTTGGCCATATCAAGCTTTATCACTACACTGTCCCCAGTTTTGGGTCTCTTAATACTGTGAATAATTTCTTGAGCTAACATATGTTTTCAGATATACTCCTACCTTTAACAAATCCAGATTGGTTATCTGAAATGAGCTGAGGTACAATAGAGGCAATTATCTAAGTAATTCTTAGAATAGCCCCTATTGTACCTCAGCTCATTTCAGATATCCAATCTGGATTTGTTAAAGGTAGGAGTATGTCTGAAAACATATGTTAGCTCTAAGTAACCGTGCTAGTGAAATTACCTGATGGAATGAGTGGGAAATTCTTCCATTCATGCTAACCGTGCTAGTGAGGTATAATAAGGGCAATTTTGAGAATTTCTCAAAATTTCTCAATCTTAGGTAATAGAACCAAACATGAATGAGAAACAAACTTGGGAATACAATTTCCATTGAATAAGTGATAGACTAACTTCAAGAGGTCCTCACAGATGATATCCCAGAATGATTGGAAGAATTTCCCACTCATTCCATCAGGTCCAGCCGCAGAAGTTGGACTCATTGAAAATACTACTTCCTTCAATTCATCCTTGGTAGGTAAGGATTGTAACACCTTATTTTGCTGATTAGTAACCAACTTGGGTATACATGTGCTAACTTCTTCATTAATCAGTTTTTTCTCAGCAGTGAAGATCTTCTCAAAGTGTGCACAAGCTGCACTTGCAATATTTTCATCACCCTAGATGGAATTACCATGGTCAACACTGATTTGATGGATAAATAATTTCCTTCTTCTCCCTCTGATAATGGCATGGAAGTACTTGGTGTTAGCATCTCCATCTTTAAACCAATTTAATTGAGTCTTTTATTTTAAAATAGACTGTTTTATCTTCAAGTACCTAATATATTGAGCATTTATCTAATTTAGCTTGGACCTATTTCCTTCAGAATTGTCACTGATTATATCCTCTTTAGCTTGTCTCACCTGTTCTTCAAATTCTTTTATTGAAGCAAAGATATCCCTATACTCATTTCTTGACCACTTACTAAGAGTATTAGAAAAAAATTTCAGCTTTTGATGAAAAGTTCTCGTTGGATTTCCTTCCACAAGTTTTTCCCAGCATGATTTGACAATGCTAAGAAAGTTTACATTTTCTACCAGTAGTGTAAGAATTTAGAATACTTGATAGTAGTACCCTATCTTTCAATACATTCCAACAGTAGAGGGCAATGGTCAGAGCCTGTAGAAACCAGATGATTAACGGTAGTCACAGGCATGACTTCTAACCAAGAATCATTAACCATGGCCCTGTCAAGTCTTTTCCAAATTCTAGCATCTTTGTCTCTATTGTTGCACCATGTGAACTTTTGCCCATAGAATCCAAGATCAGTGAGGCCACAGGCTTCTATCACACTAATAAACTCAAAGCTCTTGTTCATGTTATAAGTCTGACCCTCTATCTTATATTCAACATCTGTAATTATATTGAAGTCTCTAATGGTGCACCAAGGTCTCTCCATATTAGAAAATTGAAGTATCTTGTCCCATGACTCTCTTTTCATATAATTTTTGCACTTAGCATATACAAAGGTAATGAGATAGTGGTTAGGGCAAGCTACATGGCCGATATTGCAGGTAATTTGCTATTCATTCTGATCCATAAGGTTGCACACAGTATCTTGGTTCTAGAATAACCATATTTTGCTGTTAGAGTTGTGCATAGCATGATCCATGCCCAATTAAATTCTATAGAAGTGAAGTTGATATTTATTGGACAAAGGTTCTAAAACTGCAATCATAGAGAGCTTATGGTAGTCTTTCAACCATTTTAATCTTTCTAAAGCCCCAGAGTATCAATACTCCTGGCATTCCATCAAAGTGTATTGATTATCAGAATTTTTTAGCTTTAGACCTTGTGTTGATGCTACTCTTACTCATAGCATTATCTGAAGTTTTGGCTATAATCTGCTTCTTCTTGTGTTTCTTGCCATGAATACCTCTAGGTGACAGCCCAATCTTCTTTGTAACCTACTGCATTTCATCATGTATAACATTATCTATGGTAGGGGCAAATGCATTCAATAAATGGACATTGTTTTTCTCTTCTTCATCATGACTTTGCTCCCTCTAATTAGGGTCTTCCTCATCTTCTGAATGAGTAACTCTGTACTCAACAATTAGATACTCTGATATGGCCCTTTTATTTAGCACACACACATCAGTAGAAATAGCTTGCACTTGAAGAGGGGACACATATATACCTGCTTGTTCTTCAAGCAAAACATATTTAACTCTTTATTGAGAATTTTCTACATGTTTTGTTCTTCCCTAGCTTGTTTTTTCTTGAGAGCATCTCTCTTCTTCTTACTTAGAGATAAAGTGAACTTGTTATTCAAAATATGAGGACTGGCATACAATCTTTTCTGTCTATTGTTTATATTTTCTTTAGAAGTTTTACCAATATCAACCATATCAGCCATATTACCCTATAAACTGTCCAAAGAGTTGTTCTTTCTAAGATTACCCTCTTCTTGGGGATCAAGTTATTGTTCCTATATCTTGGGCCTTCTAGCATTTTGAAGAGTGGTGGCAGGAGATCTATAGTCTTTCCTATAGTCAACCAATAGAAATTCCCTCCCCCTAGTAGCCCCTTCCTGCAGGTTAGTAGTTATCTCCTGCGCTTTTTTGTGTAACCTTGCCATTATTAGTATCCACCTTAGCAACTAGATCAGTTATAGGTCGGATGTTTCCATTGACATGTTTCACCTTTCATGGGATAATAGGGGTTGGGATTTGCTATTCTTTGAGGTAGATGGGATTGTCTCTGGACTCCAGAGACAATATTATAATTTTGGGAATTATAAGCATTAATAGCATTAATATTAAAAGTAATACTTGTCTGTTGCATGCTCCTAGCCTGCTGATTATCCCTTGTGAATTGTTGAGAGGTTTTGTAGCTTTCTCCTTGATACATCATGCTTTGTTTATTTTGTTGGTGTGTTTCTTATTGGTGAAGTTGACCATTCTTGTTTCCTTTCTTCTTTTGAGTTTTCCACACTTTCTTTTCTTGCAGATTTTCAGCATTCTTAGTTAACTTATTTCCTTGTTGCTCCTTGGACTTTTTTCTTCTTGGTTCTGCATTTCTTTTCTCTTACATGTGCTGGCCTTGTCTTTGTTTCTAGCATTCTATTCTTGATCTTTCTTTTTCTTATTTTCTTTATCTCTTTTTTTAACAGTACAAACATGGATGGTGTGACCTTGGTGCTTATAGTGCTGACAGTAATCTGGCACCCCCTCATAATGAATAGATTGTGACCTGCCTTCTCCATTCTCATCTTCATCAAAGCCTATCCAAACATGCTGGGGTCTTTGTTTGGTAAGATCAATTTGAACTTTGACTTTTGCTATACTACCCCTTGTTTTCTTATATATGGCCAAGTCCAAGAATAAGACCTTTGTAATTGGATATAGTAATGAGGTTACTACTTCAAGATGATAGCAGTGCCAAGGTAATTCAGGTAAGATAGACCATATAGGAACCAAAGGGGTTTTTTCTTTAGGCTTAAAAGTGGGAGTCCATAGTTGGAGTCTCATAAGTTGACCATTTATATACATTTTTCCTTTGGACCATACATTCGAGTGATCATACTCATTGTCCAAGTCTATATACAGATGCCTAGAGTTAAAATGGGTAAGTTTCACTCCTTCTCTAAGCTCTGTTTGCATGATGAATACCCTTCTAATGGTTTCCATTTTGGGCATAGTGTTGGTAAATTTGCCTATTAGAGTATACTTACAGTCAGTGGCCAACTTCACTATGAAATAAAACTGCTGGATAGCCCTGCTTTATAGTAATTTTTGGAGGGGTAATATCAATAATGGCAGTTTTCATGGCTTCTTGAGCTCTCAACTTAGTAGCCAAAGTATGAGGGATGACAGGATTAGGAGGGGTGGATGTATTAGTATTAGGAAGCTTAGTTTGATTGATAGTTAGGTTAGTTCTATTTTCTTGAGGTCTAGTAGACTCAATTCTAACAGACTTAGATTTGACTGGTTTAAAATTAGTAGAAACTATCAAAGGTTGGTTATTAGGGATGTACGAAATATGCTTGGCTTACTTATGGGGTTGCTGTTGTCACTAACATGACCTTCTTGAAATTGCCCCTTACCTTTTTCCTTAGTTATCTCAGCTGCATCAATTTGAACACTAGGATGCTGATCATTTATTCTAACTTTAGCATTATTCACCTTCTCACAATTATTGATACCATCCAATTCTATAGGATGCATCATAGAGTAATTATGAATAATATTTTTCTCAATTGCATTTGATTGCAATTGAACATCATTACTAGAATAATTAAGACGATTCTGAACATTTAGCTTAATAGAGTTAGAATACTTACCTTGTGCTCCTTGAACTGAACTTCTTATGTTCTGAGAACTAGGATCAGTTCCTACAGTGTTGTGTCTATCAATCAAGTGATGCTGATGTTGATCATTGCCACTTTGATCATGAGTATTAAGTTGAGCCCTTTGGCATTGAATTGCATCATATTGTGGCCAATATTGCTCATGTGTGAATATAGGTGCAACTGCAAAAACAGCATTCCCACTGTGTTCTTTACCTTACCAGTCCTCTTGATGACTTTTCATATTTGAACAAATTGGAACTGATTCGAGAACCCTACATAGATGGAAAGATGTGCACCACTATTTTTGGTTATTTTGGTATTGGTTTTGTGCCATATAGTTTGCTAGAGCTTCAGTGTCATTACTGTTGTTAGAGGTCCTGGAGGAATTCGACAACTTTGGTGATGATTCGAAATGGCGCTCATGGCTTGGAAGATGCACTTCATCATTATGAATATTTTGGCATTTATTTTATTTGATTTGAGTTACTGGAGCTCTGGTGCCGCTACCTTGAATCTCGTCGCTGGCGACTTCACCGTTAGAATTTCCTGAAAATTAGCTGAGAGGTACTTCTTGAGGAGGCAAAAAAACCCCAGTAGCTATTGGGTCTCGAATGTTGTCGGAGGTGCCTCGATTTTGAAGGCAACGATGTGATGATTCACAGGCTATTCTATCAAAAATTGCCTGTTGAGAACTCTGTCTAGGCATGATTTTTTGGTCTGATTTTTGAACCATATGCAGCTCTTAAAATGGAGATTCATCTCCTATGGCTGGTTTTATTCATATCATTCCAGATTTTTCCAGGAAGATGATTTCTTCTGCTCTTCGCAGCTCCTCAGCTGTGATATGAACATTGATCGCCTTAGTATTTTGTTGATTTGAGGAGCTGTAGTTTGAATTAGGAGATGTGGTAACTTCCATTGTGTTCATCTCGATGAGCTCTATAATGCTATCTTTTGAACAATTTTTTTCACAATTAGGAGGTGGGTCCTGCCCTATTTCCTTTTTTATGACAATTATGCCCTTCCTTAAGAGCTTTCCTTAGAGAGATATTTTAGAGAGAGGAAAAATTCATTTAATGAGAAAGCACTTTGAAATGAATTCAATCAAGGTATGTGGAGATTGATCCATGAGTTCCTTTCACCCATGGAGTCCCAAAGTTTTCTCAAAGTATCCTTCAATTTTCAATGGTTATGTAACCCTAGGTTTGAAGAATTGCATTGGTTTATTTCGATTTCACTCTAAATGATTATCAATGATCTTTATAAGCATGTGTTTCGTATGAATTATATGATTTTGACTTGAATTATGAATTCCCATGCATAAAGTTATTTCCAAGTTATGATTATGAAGTTAAAGATAATTTTCATGAGTTGATTTTGAGTATAATGATTTTCAAGGAAAGTTTTAATGATTTAAAGTTGAGATTTATGATTTAATGATGAAGCATGATGATAATGAGGTTATGATCAAAGATAGTTATTACGGTGTGATAATTATAATTCTCACACAATCATGTTAAGATGGTGATAAGGACATTTCTCACCGTAGTTATGAATTTCTATGAATCACTAAGGTTAATAAGATTCTCCTAATGTATTTTATTAAGATGAATTGATAGGTAGTTATTATATTTCCCTATTTTGTTATGATCATGCTTTTATAAGTTTTCGTTGAGATATGACTAAGAATCGAGAGGACTTCTAGGTGGGGTTCGATCTGGTAACACAGTTAATTACCCAAGGGAATCCTAGTAGCGACCTGAAGTCCCAAATTTTATTGCCCTCATAAGATTGCCTTTATGGCCTAGCTAGTGAATCCACATATAGCATAGATGAGTTGCGTTGAGTACCATGACAAAGTATACCCTAACAAAGTAGCCTCCCCCTTCTTTATAAGGGTTATATCATATTCCATGTTATAGCTCGCATGGTTCTAAAATGACAGTTAAAGGTCTTATCCTATACAAATTGAAGGTAAAGCTATGAGTTTGACAATGAAGTTTTATGAGATGCATTGACCATGTGTTTTCATCTGATTTTAAATATTTTTAAGCTTTTCTCATATTCATTATGTTGATCATGCATCTTATGTCATATTGATCATGTCCTATTACTTGTTCATCCATTTCTAACATACTTAGTACCTTCTATGTAATAATGTATATTTTACCAACATTGTCTGATAATGCAAGGGAGGACATCAATCATTATATTCATGGCTAGAGTGCTTAGTTTTCTCTAAGAAGTTGGTGAGGCCTCATATCATCAAGGACATGACTTTCTTTTCATATTTTTTCATTGACTTTCTTCTATTGCTTGGGTGACCTAGGAGTTTTTCCTATGCCCCCATCAAGTATAAGACTTAGAGGCATATTTAGATACTATATGATGTAGTCCGGTTGGAAATCAATTGAGTTTTGTATCCTTTAGACCCATTCTCTTGAGTTGTTACTTCCACTTATTTTACTATGTTTCTTTACCTTATGTATTAAATGTATGCTACGATGTCTTGGTTGGG
Organism: Solanum dulcamara; assembly: GCF_947179165.1. Classification (NCBI taxonomy): domain Eukaryota; kingdom Viridiplantae; phylum Streptophyta; class Magnoliopsida; order Solanales; family Solanaceae; genus Solanum; species Solanum dulcamara. The sequence goes on from NC_077241.1 coordinate 14,990,636, forward strand.
ATCCCTTATAATCACGATCGACGTATCGCGGCTTGGCCCTAGTTTGGGTGGTGAAAAACTTGATATTAGAGCACAAGGTTTAGAAGAGGCCAAGGGAGTCAACATTCCGTGTTAAGTAAAGTCTTTTTCTTTGGTGTGAAATGTGCCACATCCATGAATAAGAGGCTACAAAATGTCTTAGAAAAATTTCACTTCTTTCATGAGCTATGTCCTGCAGTAGAGTGGTTAAGTCTTTCCCTCTAACGCTTGTTCTTTGCAAATTTCAAAAAATACCTCCATGCAGATACCCTGCTAGAAGGAACATGGTTGAACAAGAGCAACGAGCTCTGAATGATCCTTTGAATGACCAAGTCTCCAATGTCGAGTTCCAAGCGTCCTTCGAAGTATTTGCTCAAGTCGTTATGGCTTACGCAAATCGTGAGGTGGTTTTTCTCATGAAACCAAATATGAGTATGGAGGCGATAAGAATTTGTGATTTTATGAGGATGAATCCTCTTGAGTTTTAGGGTTACAAGGTGGACGAGGATCCACAAGATTTTGTTGATAGCATTCACAAGATTGTGGATATTATGGTTGTTAGCCCAGTTGAGCAGGAGGAGTTGGCTATGTACTAATTGAATGGAGTTGCTTAAATTTAGTTTGATCAATGAAAAAGTGAAAGGCCTTGTCATACTTTAAAATCACGAGGCGCAACTGGCTCCTATTGACAAACCTTAGACCAAAGCCGACCTTACTGAGTCGCATACTAAAAGCGCGTGATAGAAACGCACAATCAAGAAAATAAACAAGTATATCTCGGATTATAAATATGTTCTCGTCCGCCAAGGTCCTTATCAAAAGCTCTAGAAAGAAAGTAATTACTCCCAATGGTTCATACAAAACTATAACCAGGTAGTACATGAGTCTTGTTTGTGCCGTCGAGGCCATCATAATATCTAGAAAAGCATAAATGCTATATGGGTTGTCAACTGAAAAATACGGATATAGTTAGTAACTAGGCCAACAAGCTACAAACTACTACCAACACAACAACAAGGCCTAATTGGCTAACAAGATTCAACTAATAAACATATAAGGCCAAAATGGCCACCATCGCAGTTATATAACCCAACTGACTAGTCTACTATCCTATATGAATACAATACATGGTGGGATTGGGCCCCAACCTACCGAAAAACTATAAATAGCAAAAAGGAAAACCTCTAAAACTCTAGTGAACCCTGAAATGAAAGGAGCCAACCAACCTGCTGAAGCTCGACTATGCTACTGGGTAGGGCTGCCTGATCATCACTCAATACCAACATACATGAATGCAGTGCCCCCAGGCAAGGGGCATTAGTACTGAATAATGTTTTGAGTATGTAAGGTAAATAGAAATATGAAACGAAGTATAAGTACTGAACAAAAAGGCAGGGCTGAAACACAAGTATAATGTATTATCTCCTTATAAAAAGATAATATAACATATAACAAGTAATAACCTTACTTGGCCCTCATAAGGCCGGTAGGTACAAACAACACACAATCATTATAAGTCCTAACGAGCGCAAATAATTGCTAAATACCTATATTAGCCCCCTTACCTGGATCCCAATGATAATCTCATTTGAACTGTTTGAATGTACATATGTCATAAATCAATGCAACTCTGAAGATCCGTGGTACAATACATATATACTGCTCGTAGGCTTGTTCTACCCGGCCCGTAGGCTCGGTCTACTTGGTATGTAGGCTTGGTCTACCCGGCCCGTAGGCTTAATATAATAATCAATCTGTATGCTCAAGAACCCTGCAGTATCAGTGTCTGCTGAGGCCAAAACAAGCTCATATGCGGTAGCTAGACGATAAAATATCACAATGATAACAAGTAATCATAATTGATCAAAGTGTAATCCTAGCATGCTTTTAAAGGCTACTAGGCGAAGAGTAGAGTGTCGGTGATAGACATTAATCGTATGGTGGTATCCAACTCAAAAGGTTGAGGCTATAAGTCATATAATGACTATAAATAGGCCATGAAAAGCTTAGGCCATTAAGATCATGCTAGAATAGAAATAATAGCCTTAACATACCTTTCAACACAAGCCCAAAAGGTGTCTCTATGAAGCTTGTCCAACCAAAAATAGTGCTACAATGTGAAAATCAACAAAGCTGTAAGAACAATCCATAACTAATTGATAAGGTGCTTGTGTCAACCTCGTGAATAGCCAAGTACAATGCATAAAATGATGCCAATAACAGTAATAAACAACAACTAAATCCAATGATGAAATTCCAATAACAGCTCGAAGAAGCCACAAACACCTGAGGCAACTTAACTAGGTGTTCTTCACGCCATTAAACCTAACAACCATTGAATGCGATATGAATAAGAACTACACCAATTACTATATTTCCTTCAAAACTTTAACACCATCAATATAAAACATGAATAGCCTAAATATTTAAGATAAAGGGGCTGCCTATAGCCACACTACCAAAAAAACCACCACGGAGCTAAAAAAATAATAGATACTAGGATATAGAATTACGAAGAATGGTTGTAAACATAAGAATACCTCAACCAAAATATTTGAAATAACAAGCTTAATATACTTCCCCTTTGCAGACACAACAAATGGAGCCTAAATCGATAAGAAAAGTACACCACAATGATGAGCTTGCGATGTAGAGTAATTTTCGTTAAACTTTCGAGTTGAAAATCTAAACTTACATGGTGTATTTGGAAGGTGGGTTAGGTTTTTCACTTATTTTTCATCTATTTTTAATGAATAAATAATGAAAGAGAGGCCTTTTTATAAGAACAACCGACTTAGAGATAGGGGGCCCACCTAGAGGTGCCAACTTGTGCAATCTCACGAAAATGTGTATATCTCACTATTCGGAAGTTGTAGGGATGATCGGCTTAGTTCATTGGAAACTAAATTCGTAGACCTTAGATTTGATAGTTAATGGAAATTCTAATTCTTTAAATATTAGGATAAAAGTGTAGAAATATTTGACCCAAAATTTCAGAGAATTCCCTAACAATACAATAACAACAACAACAACCCAGTCAAATCCCACATCATGGGGTCTGGGGAGGGTAAAGTGTACGCAGACTTGACTCCTACTAATGTAGGACGGCTGTTTCCGAAAGACCCTCGGCTCAATTCCCTAACAATATTTACAATAATTTTTTTTCCACTTTTCTTTGGTAACCTTCCTGACTTTCAAAGCTGATATACGAACTTTGTTCAGTAAAATTAACCCATAAAACATCCTCCCTAATATTTTAAGAAATCTTAGTCTTATTCCAAAAGTAGAAGTTAATTCCAACATTCAAACAAATAGGGTGTTACATCCCTAGAGAGGCAGATCCTGTGACTTGGGACATGTTCAAAGGAGTGTTTCTTGATCACTTCTTCTCATTGGATTAAGGGAGGTCATAGTACCAGATTTAATTAACTTTAAGTAAGGTGGTATGAGTTTAAGTGAGTATGCCCTCAAATTCACCTATTTTTCAAAATATGCTCTATTCATGATTGCCGATGCAAGAGCTCGTACGAAAAAGTTTATGTTGGGTGTATTAGATATGGTCTCAAAGGATTGTAAGATGTCTATGTTGATTTGGGATATGGATATATCTATACTTATGACCTGTGGAAAGAAAATAGAGAGTGAGAAGTTAAGGGAGTAAAATAGGGAGCCCAAGAGACCAAGGACCGATGGGGTATTTTCTCATGGTAAGTACGAAGGTGGTAGGCATTCTCACTTTTGTCAAAAGTACTCAGGCCAAATTTCCTCCACTGTCACTACTCCAACAGTTGCTAAGGATAGGGTTCCCAACCCTAAGCCTCAAGAAGGTACTCCCATTTTTCAAGTGACTCGCGCATGTAAGGAGTGTGGCAAGAACCATAAGGGTGAGTGTTTAGCGTGCTTGAATGTGTGCTACTAATATGGTAACCTGGGTCATCATGCTAAAGAATGTAAGGTCAAAGATGGCCGTCTTCAAGACCAAGTTGCTCAAGGTGCTCAAGTGCAACAAAAGTGTGGTCAACACAACAACTGATTCTATGCTCTTTATGGTAGGCAAGGGGTGGAGGAGACTCCCGATATTATAACCAGTATGTTAAGGATCATTCACTATGATGTTTATGTCTTACTTGATTCGGGTGAAAATTTGTCTTTTGTCACTCCTTATATGTCCATAAGATTATATGTTAGCCTCAAAATGTTGTTAGAGCCTTTCTTCATGTAAACTTCTATAAGTGAGTCGGTTATGGCTAAAAAGTCTCTACAAGTTGTCCTATTTCAGTTTTCCATAAATTTACTCTATGTGATCTAGTTGAGCTTGAGATGACCAATTTCGATGTTATCCTTGGTATGAATTTGCTATATGCATGTTATGCTTCTACTAATTGTAGAACCTATTGGTTAGGTTCCAATCCCCAAATGAGCTGGTCCTAGAATGGAAAGGTAGTAATTCCGTGTTGAGAAGTCAATTTATTTTGTGCCTTAGAGCTCGAAAAATGATTTCCAATGGTTGTATCTACCATCTTGTGAGGGTTAGGGATAAACGTTCTGAAGCCCCTACTCTAGAGTCGGTCATCCTTATTGCTAATAAGTTTCCAGATATGTTTTGTGATGATCTACCTGTTGTTCCTGCAGAAAAAAAATTAACTTTGGTATAGATCTTCTGTTGAGTATTCAACCTATTTCTATTCCTCCTTATCAAATGGCTCCGGTGGAATTAAAGAAGTTAAAGGATCAGCTGAATAACTTTTTATATAAAGGTTTTATTAGACCAAGTATATCCCCATGGGGTGCTCCCGTCTTCTCTGTTAGAAAGAAAGATGATTTGCTATGTATGTACATTGACTACCGACAATTGAATAAAGTGACTATAAAGAATAAATAACCAATTCCATGGATAGATGCTTTATTTGAGCAATTGCAAGGGGAAAGTTATTTTTCTAAGATTGATCTCTATTTCGGTTATCACCAATTAAGGGTGAGAGAGTGTGATATTTCCAAAATGGCATTTTGAATAAAGTATGGTCATTTGCATGGGCATTCATAATTAAATTTAAAATCATGTAATTCATATAAAAACATGCTTAGAATAATGATTTATAACAAATCAAAATGAAATTAAAATAGCCCAATGCAATTAATCAAAACTAGGGTTCATAAACCATTGAAAATTTGAAGAAAACTTGAGAAAACTTTGGGACTCCATGGTTGAATAGAATCCATGGATCAATCCTCACATACCTTGAGTGAATTCACTTAGAATTGAGAGGTAACCATGAAGAAAATTTGAAACCTTAGCTTGAAACTTAGAGAGGAATCTTTGATAGAATTAAGCTCTTTCCTTAGGGGAATTTTAGAAGAATGATTTAGAATGGAAAATTTTAAAGGATTGGGTAGATATAGGCTTGAACTTAGCCATAATTGTGTCTAGATTCATTGAATCGAACTTGGAAAATGAAACAAAACCTTTATTAAAACTTGAATCTAACCCTACAAATTTGCTTCTACGAATCGTAATCAAGTGTACGACTCGTAGACTTGAGTCGTAGTATAAGTCTAATGAATTTCCTAAATATCAAGCCTTATGAATTTTTATATGAGTCAAATTTATGATTTATCGAAAAGAGTACGAGTCATCAACAAAACTCATCCTGCAGGTCAAAGAAGACCAAAATTTAGAGTCTCTCATATTTGCATACGAGTCATGTCTACAACCCGTCTTCATGACTATGAGTCATCATTTGCACTCGTCTTGCAGGTTTGGAAAACCTGAAAGTTTGGGGCCTCTAAAGTTTTGAAATGAGTCATTCTTATGACTCGTTAACAGGACAACGGCTCGTCCTATGGAGCCTTAGAACCTCTCTTGAGGGATACGCTAAACAATACTCAACAGGTTACCTTATGGCTCACTACTAGGAGTTGTAGAAAGCTCTATGAGTCATAAAGTTACTCGTAAACATGGGACCAGTCCAAATTTTGAGAATTTCTCCTCACTTCCAACTTTTCCATTTTCGGGGTCTTACACCTGTACAATCCTTCGCATGATGACCCAGCTTACCACACCTATAACATGCACCCGATCCTACAAAGAACTCTCCTCTATGTTTCTTCCATATTTCTTACACGGAGGAATGTCTTAGTTACTCGGAGCTCCTCTTTGAACCTTAGTGTTAGGCACTATATCTTTATAAAACTTTTGAGTCGGAGTGTTTAAAGAGTTTTGACCAAAGTACTTTTGGCAAAATTTAGGACGACCACCATTTCTGGACTTACCATAAGAAAATTCACCACCATCAATTTGATCCCTCTTGGACTTCCTTTTGGACCTCTTTTTAAACTTCTCCTCCTTTAATTTGTCAACATGTGTCATGAGCTTGAAATGTCCTTCTCTTTGATTAGCATGGCGATTCTACACTCCTTGACCACCAAGTCTGACACACCCAAAATGAACTTGCTCATATGAGCTCTTGGATCGGCAAATTCCCTCAACTCCAATGGAAAGAAACAGTGAACGAAAGCACTCTTGAACTCTTTCAAATCAATGGGGCCATTATCTCTACCTATTTCACTCTTCTATTGTGCAACCACCTTGATTTGATATGCCACTAAGTTCACCTTCTCCACTAGACTAATGCCCATGATATCAACCATCTTACAACACCCTCAACAAATTCTTGTGGATACTCATCCACCATAGAGACACAAAATTTAGAAGGATACATGCAGATGAAAACATGAACTCGGCTAGCCTACATTCCCATACTTGGGTTCATGGGAGATACCAATTTTCTATTTACTTGAGCGGTTATGTCTTGGGAAAGTAGTTGAAATATGGCCCAAAATTTTGCATATGAGACTTGATTATTCAAGGGGTCATTTGGAACTTGGGGAGATTGTTTCTCCTCATTGACATTTCTTTTAGCGGGGATTCTTCTTGGAGGCATAATTCTGTAATCACAAAGAGAAAGCATTAGAAGGAAAAACCTTAAAGTTCAACTCTATCGCATGACATAAGAATGATGAAAGAAGAAAAGTTTTCTAAATGCCTCATAGCCTCCTATTCATAGATGTGGTGAGCTTTACATCGATGAACAACACTCTACTTGATGCGGCATGTTCGACTCTCTAGGATACCTTAAACTTTGTACTCTGATGCTAAGCTTGTCACGCCCCAAGCTAGCTCTTAGGTATAAAAAAGAGATTAGAATCCCGGAGGACCAGAAGGAAGCTTCTTGGTATATCATACATTAGCATACATAAGGTATATACATAAACAATAGCAAGAGATATCATAGATGAGAAATATAGTTTCAATATAGAATCTTGAATAAGGAGAAATCTCAAAGACATAAGTTCAAAAAAATAGAGCTACATACTCATGATAGTCTAAACATGCATTTACTAGTCTAGATTGGGGCATAATCATGTCCTAGCTCACTAAATGAAAAGAAATATAGTTTCATAATGAGAGAAAGTAAACTCATGTTGGATGCACCCTCGAACTATGAGGACTCACCAATCAAGTAGTGATAACAATAAACCAACCCTCGACACGAATGGGATGATGAGCGTGAGGATTATTAGAACATATATTAGGATATAATACAGGTAAAATGTATGTGTTAGTACATGGAATACACTATATGAGAGGCATGCATGACCAATTCGAATAGGACATAGTTAATATGAACATGGGATACATGACCAATATCTTAATAACATGAGTAAACCTTGAAAACATTTGAATATCATAATCATAATCATGTGGTCAATGTATCGTAAACATCGTGAAAGCTTATACCATTGTATATACCATTATAGGATAGAACCTTAACCAACACTTAAGAACAGATAATCTAGAACATGGAATCTGATATAAATCCCACATTGAGAAGAGAGAGGCTACTTACCAAGGGAGACTCTATGAGAACATCATAAACTTGAGCTTTTTGTGAATACACTATCTAGGTCGTAAAGGCAAACCTATGTGGGCAAAATAGTAAGGGACTAGAGGTTTGTACTAGAGTTTCCTTGGGTCACTACTTGAGCTTCTATACCAAACCCCACCTCAAAGTCATCTTGTTTCTTAATCAATATCCCAACAAAATTCATGAAAAATAGTCATTAACATCATTAATTAAGTCTATAATAATTACTAATCCTTATCATAAAAATAATCATAAGAGTAGCTGATTAACATGATAACTCATACAAGAAAACCTTTCTTCTTTATGAATTTGTGAGTCTGTGAGAAAAGCTTTCACCATCTTTAACATGAGTATGTGAAGAGAACCCTTCACAAACTTTATTATTGCTTGAAACATCATTAAAATCATTTTTCGTGATCATTCTTTACCTTCATTAGTCATTCATTCATAAAACCTTTCACCAATCATGATCATAATTTTATAACTTCATACTTGAAAATAGCATAAAGCACGGGTCCATAAAAAATCAATTGAAATCATATAATTTAACTTAATTCATGCATAATTAAAGAAATCATAATCAAATAAACCATAATTGAATTGACCCAGTGTAATCTCATGAGAATTAGGGGTAGAAGATAATCATAGGAAAAGAATTTGAGAGAAAAGTCTTTGGGACTCCATGAATGAATTTCCACATACCTTAGACAATTAGAGGCCTAAATGAACTTGTACTTGAAGTTCCTTGAAACCTTTCTTGAGAAAGAAGATGAACTTTGGGATAGAACTTTTAGAGAGATTATTCAGGTTTTGGGTGATTAGGAGTGAATGAGGTATTTAGGAGGGTTTGGGGTAGTTAGTAGGCTAGGACTTAACCCCAAAAATAGTCCACATAAAATAATGAAATAATGAGAAATGACCAAAATACCCCTTTATATTTAACAAGAGGGGTCACTGGACAGACCATTTTCATAGGCCATGAAAATCTCCATGCGCCATGGAGTGGTCTATGAAAACTAAGGGTCAAAATTCAAACAAGGGGGGAAATTTGATATATGGGGTTCACGGGCCTTGAAGAGCAAAATGGGCTATAAAATCCCTTGTAAAAGGACCCTCAATTAAGCTACTGAAGCAATATGTTCCATGGAAGGGTCTACAAATTGAGATCCTTTGTACCAGTCATAGAGTGCGTCATGGAGTTGGCTCATTTCAGGGTTCTAATGGTTGAGTTCCACGGACCACTCTACAGTCTGTGAACACTTCTGTGGGCCATGAACTCGATCATGAACTTTGATCCAATTTTCCCTTTGTTTGGTTACTTCCAAATGAAACCTTTATGGATCGTGGTTCCCTTTCACGATCCGTAGAAAGGTTCGTGAAGCTACTTCCTTTTGTACACCCTGTCTAGGGAACTTCCATGACCCCTTTCCATGGGTTATTAATCCTTGTACGTCCCGTGAAGGGCCTTGTGAAGGTCCACCTGGTGCTATTTTTATGACATTTTCCATTTTCACTGCATTTTCTTACTTTTCAACTTTTGGGGTCTTACAGCTCATCTTTAAATTATTATTACTCTACGATATCTGGTCATTCTTTTTGTTCGATGATGGTGAACTCACTGATGATGGTGCATATTCAGAAGACCTCCTTTAAAAGAATGATTGATTTCTATTACCACTCTTCTGGTGGTTAGTCTCATTACCTCTAAACCTTTTTTTTTATGCTGGACATCCTTTATATATTTCTTTTTGTCCTCCTCAAACTGTTGCACATACACCATGAATCTGGAGGTGTCCATGTCATAAATCAATAAGGAAGCCTTACACTCTTCCTTCACTTTTTTGCCAAGGCCATAGAAAAACTTCCTCATATTTGATCTCATATTAGGAACCATCTCTGGAGCATACCTGGATAGCTGGATGAACTTAAGGTTGTACTCTTTCACTATCAACCCCTCTTACTTCAGGATCAAGAACTCTTCAACCTTTGCTTCCCTCAACTCTCAGGGAAAGAAGTGGTATAGGAATGTACTCTCGAACTCATTCCAAATAGTAGGTGCAACATTCCCTCCATAAATCTCCTCCCAGTTGTTATAGAAAACATTTGCCATATCTTAGAGCTGATAGGAAACAAGCTCAACTATCTAAATCTTAATCACATGCATTGACTTAAGAATCTTCCACATCTCGTCAATAAAATTCTAGGGATCCTCCTCTACCTTGGACCCTATAAAGACTGGTGGGTTCATCCTCATGAAATCTTTAATTCTTATAACAGTTGATGGCTCTTGAGAACTAGAGTTAGGGACTGGAGTGCTTTGACGTCCTAACTGGGCAACCATCAGCTAGGTGAGCATAGTGATCACTCCTTTGAACTTAACTTTAGATGTGAGAGTAGGCTAAGTAGCAAGTTTCTATGGGACCTCTTAAATCCCATTGCCACTCTCCTACTCGGCTACTCAAGTTTTGTGAAATGTCTATATTCTAGGTGGTATAGGCATAGTAGTCGATGGAATATCAGTGTCGGCAATGTTCCTCTGACTAATTTTGCATTTCAGAGGCATGATCTGAAAATGTCAAATGCACAAGTTAGAAGAGACTTTTATTTAGCTAAACTCTATAACACAGACTTAGAGTATGAAAGAAGTGATACAATTCCTAAAGTCATGTAGCTCTTTGTTATAGATGTGGCGTGTTTCTATACTTAGATTCATAAATATCCTAGGACTCTTGAACTCTATGCTCCGATATCAAGTTTTTCACGCCCCAAGCCTACATCGTGATGTGGTCGTCACTCTGAAACTATTTCTGGTCCCCAACCAAACTATTAGCCTGACTAACTACTCAGCAGAAGTCTCAACTCAGATACAATGACTCAACAACATGATCATGCAACAGAATAGAAATATTTCTCCTCAAATGATAGTCTCAAGTACTCTGAAATATCTATCTATCTATCTATCTATCTATCTATCTATCTATCTATCTATATATATATATATATATATATATAAGAAAGCTTTAAAACATAATCTCATAAATATGGAAAAAAACTCTATACTTTGTCTATGTCTATAAAGCCTTTAACTGACTCTAAATAGGTACCGAGAAAGGCTTGTGGCTACCTCAAAGGACTAATAATTAAATAAAACCAAAGAATTCCTCCAAATGCAAGGAGGTCTCGCCAAAATTTGGATGGATTTCATCTTCAATGATGCACCTATTAAGGATCTCTAACACCTATATCTGCATCATAAAATGATGTAGCGTTGAAAGATGTAAGGACATGGAATGTATGGTATGTAAAATAGTCGAAAGGAACATACTCACTAAATACTAAACTAGAAAGAACACTGAAGTAGCTCAACTTAATTAAAACATGCCTATATGGAAACAAGTCAATGTTTTAAAAAATATAAGTAGGTGAATGCAACTCAATATGAAAATAATATTTACTATTTAGAAAATTTCTGTAACCGACAACCATCACTATAACCATTCTGATGATACAATGAACTACTCTCATTGCCAGAGTTGTTCAATGCCTTACCATAGTAAGGGATGCAAATCCAACTAATGAATCCATGTAAAATTCTGTATCGGGGACTGAAGTGAGGAGTTTTCCAAACCAACAGTACGATCCTATCCTACGATGGCTCCTGTAATTTATGGGGTTGGAGTTATCTAAATTGATGCTCAATACTACTCCAAAATATAATGCAATAATGATCACATACTCAAGTGAGTGAAAATACTTAAAATAATATCTCATTTAGTTTTATTGGACTTTGCTCGATTTAACTCAATAATTGTCAACTTTCTACGTTCTCTTTAAAATAGTTGTACTTCTCAATCTGAGTAAACGTATTAGAATATAGCTTTTGCTTCTCAAATCAGTCTCAAGATAAATAAATACATAATTACTCTAACTCATTTAGACTTGATAAGAGTCCTGAATAAACTCAGTAATGTAAAGTATTATAACTCACGGGATATAATATTTTCAAAACTCTTTGCTCAATCAAGACATGAAATAATATCATGCTTTAGCTCAAAATAATGTATAGTAAGAAGCAATGTAAATACTCAACTAGGGTTCATGATAATGCAGACATAAATAAAAATTCAAGAATTTGAATTATGAAAATAATCACAATAGTAATAACTATATAGGAAATCAACGAAAGTTATCATAAATCACTCGAAAACTCAACATGATAGGTTTAAAACTCATACATGAACCCATAAGAATGGAAATTAAGATATAGAACATGAGGACAAACTTAGTCCTCTGCTACGATTAGCATTACATATCTAAAAGAACGATGTTCTAGGAAAAAGTCAAAGAACGAAATAACTATGCTTGAACCCTAGCTTTTTTCCTCTTCAACTCTTGCTCTAAATATTCTAAGTGTTAATAGGGTAAAAAGGCACATAGAGTACAAATAAGGGACCTAAATTAGTCCCAAAAAGTCAAAGTTTTAGTATGGAAAGGATGGGAAAAGACCAAACTAACCTCCATTAAAATTGTCTCAAGTCCATTTTTCAGTCGTTCTACATACTGTAGGACTTTCTACAGGTCGTAGAAGACCCCTTGTAGTAACTAGGTGCAGAATTTGAAGCTCACTAGAATTTGCAATGTTGGGTCTATGGACCCTTTCTACAGGTCTTAGACCCATCTACAGGATATACAACTGGTTGTAGAATCTCACTAATGGATTTTAAGGTTTGGGGTTTATGAACCCTTCTATGGATTGTATATCTTGTTACAAGTCATACATTTGGATAGTAGGACATGTGGACATTCCAATAGCTACTGGAATTGCAATTCTAGGTGTACGAGTCCCTTCTACAGGTTGTAGTCTTTTTGACGGGTGGTAGAAAAGGGATCATGGAATGGGACTACAACGGGGCCTTAGGACCTCCTCTGTGGATACTTTCTACAAATTGTAGAAAATTTTACAGGCAATAGAAGCCATCAGTTGAAGTACCTCAGTAACTTGGAAATTTTCTAAGTCTAAATATGGTCTACAAGTATCCCCTATAACTTGTACAACCTTCTACGAACCGTAGGTGTCACTCGTGAACCACTGACAGTGATTTTTCTTACTTTCCCTTGGCTCTTTGGGACTGAGCTAAGTTAGAATACTTCCGGATGTTATAAATAGAAGTCGGGTCTCTAGTACCAATCCCCTTGTCCCATAACTATGTGCCCCCATAGGATTTATTCTTAATTGACTCTATCTAGTTGATCCACAATAGCTCATGATCATGGTCCTTCCTTTGGCAAGTAAGATAATCTCTTTTCAATGTAGGAGGAATGGCATCGCACTCTATATTATAGATCACATGGTTTATGTTGGTTAACAATTTCTCTCACTTATAATATAATTTAACTATGAGTTCTTTCTATGTTTGTAGTGACCATATTTTAGGCTTCCAATGATGTTTTAAAGGATTTTAACATGTTTTAACTTGGTCATTGCATTATAATATTTTATGGCAAGCATTGCACATTCTCTATACTCAGTACATCCTGTAGTACTGATGCATACTTCTTTTGCTTATATTGTTTGATAATATAGGTCATGACACTCATGTCCACGCCCCATGGATAGTATTTGAATCCTTTCAACCTAGTTACTTTAGTGAGTTCTCATACTTCAAGGGCACAACCACATTGTCACGACCCAACCTAGGTAATTAGAAACCCGATGGACCCCAACCAAGCATCTTAGCGTATCATTCATGAGCATATATAAGGTAATTCAAGCAATAAATCTAAAATGTAGATGCGGAAGTAAGGTCTCAATAGGAATATCTCAATAAAGGAGAAAAATATATCAAAGGATGTGAAAACAAAGACTCTATGAACATCTAACATGCCCCTACTAGTATAAATAGGGGCATAAGATAAGCTCCTCACTTAGCCATTATAAAAGATAATTCATAAGAAAGATGAAAGATAAATATCTCATCCTTGAGGCATGAGGACTCACTAACTATAACGAAGTAAAGCTTAACTCTAGCCACAAGTGGAGTGTGCGTGAAGATCGTTCGACCCTACATTATTATATAATGTATGTAAAAAGTATGTGTTAGTACATGGAATACCTAAGTATATGAGATGTATGCATGAATAATAACAATCTGACATAAGCAATATCAACATGGGATACATGACCAATATCTTAAAACATGAGTAAAACCTGAAAAATATTTAATCATCATAATTATGTGGTCACTGTATTAAAACATCATCATGAGAACATATACCTTTTCATATACCTTGGTGTGAGATAGGACTGTTAATCGACATATAAGACAATGTGCACTATAATATAAAATCCGATGTAACCCCCACATCAAGAAGACAGAGGCTACTTTGCCTAGGTAGACTCCATTAAAACTTTTCTTTAATATTGAACTATTTGTGGATCCACTAGTTAGACCATCTTGGCATAATAAACCTTTAGGGGAAACATAGTTAGGGACTAAAGGTTGCTACTAGGATTCCCTTGGGTAGCACTTGGCTACCGAACCGAACCCCATCTTAAAGTCCTCTCGATGCTTAAATATTATTCCAACAGAATTCATGATAACATAGTCATTAACATCATTAGAAAAGAAAACAATAAATATCAATCCTCATCATAAAATTATTATAAGAGTAGCTCATTAACATGATTAATTCATAAGAATCTATTAGTCGGTGAGAGAATAATTCACCATCTTTAACATGAGTGTGTGAGAAAAATCCATCACAACCTTTATAATTTGCTTGAAATATCATTGAGTTCATAATTCATTGTTCTCATGAACCTTGATAAACATTCATAGATCATTCATAGAAATCTTTTATAAATCATGACCATATATCCTTAAAAACATACTTGAAAACAGCATATGGCACGGGTTCATGAAAACAAACTTCAAATCATGCAATGTAATGTGAATTAAGCATAATTAGATAAATAATAATAAAATAAATCATACTTGAGAATACCTAATGTAATATCATAAGAATTAGGGCTTTAGAATGGAATTTCATAAAGAGAATTGAAGTTATCCCTTGGGACTCCATGGATGAAAGTATCTATGGATGAATTCCCAAATACCTTGATCACTTTGAAGCCCTAAATTCAATGAATTGGAGGCTTGAATTTGAACTCTATTGTAATTTGATTGAGGAAGAAGAAGACCCTTGAGAGAATGAAAGAGTTAAGAGGGTTAGGAATTAGATATAGGCTAGGAATTAACCCTAAAAAAGTCCAAATACATTAATGATATAGTAAACAAAAGACCAAAACACCCCTTAAAATTAACTGAATAGACCCATGGATGGACCATCTTAATGGTTCGTGAAGAGCTCCATAGACCGTGGAGTGGTCCTTGGCATCATACTTTGTCAAGTATAGCATTAAGAGCTTTGACGGGAAGGCACCAAGTCCCATGAAGCTCACCATGCATTGTGGTAATGGTCGTGGTCATGAGGGTCAACTAGGATTGTAAGGGGTTGACTTCCATGGAGGCCACCATGGTTCGTGAAGAACTCAATGGTCCGTGGAGCCTATCGTGATCGTCTCCCAACTTAAGGAGTCTTGGGGGTCAATTTCACTGATGGCTTCATGGTTTGTGATATGCAACACGGGTCGTAGAGCCCTTTGTATACCCTTTCCCTTAAATTCCCCTATTTCTGTCACTTACACGTTCCCTTTCCATGGCCCGTGATACATAGTACGTCATGTGAAGGGTCTCGTGATCCTCATCCGGTGCAACTTTTTCTTTTATTTCCATATAAAACTCTATTTTTTGACTTTCCAAATTCTGGGGTCTTACAATATCTTTCCCTTGGGAACATTTTTCCTCGAATGGGACTCTAAATATCATGAATAGACTCAAAAAAAACATAGCATCCCAACATGAATGCAAAACATATCAAAAATGCATAAACACATGAAATATTCAATCCTAAGCGAAAACATGACTTTAACACTCATTTCATGAATGTGGATGTATATGACAACATGAGAATGATTGAAATATATGGATTTGATAGAGTGTATCATGAAGGAACTTAATAACTCAACTAAGGATAGGAGGAAAGAGATGAGAATATCTCAACATCATATTAACTTCCAGTTTCCATGTAGCTCCTTCAACCTCTTGGTTCCTCCATAACACCTTAACGAAACTATTTCCTTTTTCCTCAACCTTCTCACTTGTCGTTGTAGAATATCTACTGAAACCTTCTCATATGATAGACTCTCTTTTACACCAATGATGTCCAAAGGTATAATAGAGCTAGGAACACCAACAAACTTCCTCAAAAAGGACAAATTGAACACCGGAGGCATCGATGCCACTTCGGAAGGCAAATCCAACTCATAAGCCACCTTGCCAATCTGACTCAAAATCTTATATGGACCTACATATCAAGGACTATGCTTCCCTTTCTTGCCAAAATGCATCACAACCTTCATGGGTAAAATTTTCAAGTAAACTCAATCATTTACTTCAAATTCAAGTTCCCTCATCCTCACATCTGAATTGGACTTTTGTCGACTCTAGGCAGTTCTCAATTTTTCTCTAATGAGTCTAACTTTTTCTATAGCCTCATCTACCAACTCAGGGACTATCAAGGTAACATCACCAAATTCAAACCAACCAATGGGAGGCCTATATCTCCTACCATATAAGGCCTCAAATAGAGCCATCTAAATACTAGAATGATAGTTATTATTATAGGTAAACTCAATCAATGGCAAGTGATCATCCCAATTATCCTTGAAATCGATCTCATGGGCTCTCAACATATCTTACAAGGTATGAATGGTACGTCTGACTTGACTATCAATCAGAGGGTAAAAAGTTGTGCTAATCTTAACTTGAGTACCATGTCCCTTTGGAAAGATCTTCAAAACTAAGATGTGAACTGAGTACCTCAATCTGAAATGATAGACAATAGAATACCATAAAGTTTAACTAATTCTTGAATATAAACTCTAGCATAGTCCTTGGCTGAATAGGAAGTGTTAACGAGAAGAAAATGATCCAACTTAGTCATTCGCTTAACAATCACTCGGATCAAATCATATTACCTACGGGAATGAGGTAAACCTGAAAGGAAGTCCATATTCAAGTCTTCCCACTTCCAAGTAGGAATCTCAATATCTTGAGCTAAACCTCCTAGTTTTTTATGCTCACCCTTCATTTGTTGACAATTAGGACATTTGGCCATAAACTCCACAATATCCTTTTTTATACCATTCCACTAATATATACTTCCCTCAAATCTCTATACATCTTCGTGGAACCCAAATGAATAGAACACTGCAAACTATGAGCTTCAGATAAAATCATTTCCTTTAATCTATCAAAATTGAGAATACATAATCAGCCTTGATATCTAAGCACTCCATCTCCCCCTTGGGAGATAGCCTCAATGGCTTTTTCGGTAACCTCTTTCTTTAACTCAACTAAACTAGGATCACTATCTTGTTTTTCCTTAACATCTACCACAAGAGATGATTTAAAACCATTTTGAACAATAACATAGACATCCTCAAAATCAAACAAGTGTAGACCCAAACGGGCGAGTCTATAAATATCACAAACTAACTCTTTCTCATCCTCAATATAGGAAACACTATTTATGAAAAACCTACTAATAGCATCAACAACCATATTCACTTTACCCGGATAGTATAGCACACTCATATCATAATCCTTCAACAACTCAAGCCATCTCCTTTGTCGAAGGTTCAAGTCCTTTTAGTTGAACACATATTGCAAAATCTTATGGTCAGTGAATAGATCGCCATAGACACCATATAGATAATGTATCTAAATCATCAAAGCAAACACAACTGCTTCTAACTCCAAATCATGAGTCGAATAATTCTTTTCATACACCTTAAGCTTCCTAGAAGCATAGGCTATTACTTTACAATTTTGTATCAAAACACAACCAAGACCAACTCTTAAGGCATCAAAATAGACCACAAACCCATCAGATCCTTCCAATAGAGTCAACATCAGTGTGGGGGTTAGCCTATCTTTCCACTCTTGAAAACTTTTCTCACATGTCTTGAACCATTGGAATTTCACCTTCTTTTATGTCAAAGTAGTCAAGGGTGATGCAATGAAAGAGAAACCTTTCAGAAACAATCTATAATAACTTTCTAGGCCAAAGAAACTCCAAATATCGGAAGGACACAAAAATCTAGGATAATTCTTTACTGCTTTGATTTTCTTAGAATCCACCATAATTCCATCACTAGAAATAATATGGCCAAGAAAAGCAACTAACCTCAACCAAGACTCACACTTGCTAAACATAGCAAACAACTGGTGGTCCTTGAGTACTTGCAACACAATTCTCAAATGATCAGCATGCTCCTATTCACTTTGATAATAGACCAAAATATCATCAATGAACACAATAACGAAATGTCCAAATACTTTTTATATATCATGTTCATGAAATCCATAAAAGTTGCAGGAGCATTCGTACAAAGAATTTAAAGTGACCATACAGCATTCTAAAAGCCGTCTTCAGAATATCACATTTCCTTACTCAGAGTTGATGATACCCCAATTCAAGATCAATCTTTTAAAAGTAACTTGCACCTTGAAATTGATAGAATAAGTCATTAATACTTGAAATGGGATACTTATTCTTAATTGTGACCTTGTTCATTTGCCGGTAGTCAATACACATTCAGAGAGCACCATCTTTCTTTCTAACAAAAACAACCAGAGCACCCCATGGAGAGATTCTTGGTCTAATAAAACCCTTGTCCAACATATCCTTCAACTGATCCTTTTACTCCTTAAGTTCTCCCATAGACATAAGTTAAGGAGGAATAAAAATAGCTTGTGTATCAGGGAAAAGATGGATACAAAGTCTATTTCCCTTTTGGGAAGGATACCTGGGAGATAATCAGGAAAAACTTTGGGAAACTCATTAACAATCGAATCTGACTCAAGAATAGGAGATTCAGAATTCATATCCTTAAATCGGACTAGATGATATATACAACCTTTGGAAATTATTTTTTGAGCTTTAAGGCATGAGATGAATTAACATTTAAACATAAAATTGCTACCTTTCTATTCTAGGACTGGCTCATTAGGAACTGAAACTTAACCATATGAGTTTTACAACATATAAAAGTATAACATGCATGAAGCCAATCCATACCAAGAATAATATCAAAATCGATCATATCGAGTTCTACATTATCAATTGAGGCAATTTTATGAAAAACTGAAATAGGGAAATTTTAGCCACAACTGAATCACCAACAAGAGTATAGATCGAAAAAGGTTCTAACAAGATCTTGAGATTAATAATAAATTTCATAGAAATATAAGGATCAATAATTAATAAAGTAGCACACGGATCTAACAATGGATAATCATAAAAGTTAAAGACTTTCAACATGCCAATCACCACGTGGGTTGAATCCTCTAGTCTTGATGAGTCTAAAAGGCATAAAATTTGTTTTGGCTCTGAAAACCACCCGAAGTAGTACCATGTTGATCCGATCAGCCTATAACCTAAGTCTGAGCCTGGGATCTAGCACCACCTCTACAATCCTTTGCCTGATGACCCAAATTATTACACCTATAACATGCATCCGATCCCGCCAAACATTCTCCCTTGTGGTTTTGCCCACATTTCTTGCATGGAGGGATGACTTGACCACTTAGAGATCATTGTTGAACCTTAGGGTTAGACACCCTATCTTTATCTAACTTTGAGCCGGAGTGTTTGAAGAATTTTGGCCAGAGTATTTTTGGCAAAATTGAGGACGATCACCATTTCTAGACTTGCCGTGAGAGTATCGACCACTATCAGTCTGAGCCCTACTAGACTCCCTTCTAGATATCTCCTTGAGCTTCTCTTCCTCTATTTTTTGGCATGTTTCATATGCCTTAAAATGTCCATATCCTTGATAAGCATGGTGGTTCTACATTATTTGACCAATAAGTCGGACACACTCAAAATGAACTTGCTCACATGATCCCTTAAATCGGCAACCATAAATGGAGTATATTTGGAAAACTTAGTGAACTTGAAGGCATACTCCCTCACACTCATATTATTTTGTCTCAAACTAATGAACTCTTGAATCTTTTCTTTCCTTAACTCCAATAAAAAGGAACGATCAATGAAAACACTCTTGAATTCCTCCCAATCAACGGGACCATGATCTCCACCTATGTCACTAGTAGTAACTGCTAAGTTCTCTTTATCCACCAAGCTAACACCCATGATATCTATAATCTTGCCAATACCCTCAACGAACTCTTGTGGATTCTCATCCACCTTAGAACCATGAAACTTTGGAGGGTTCATCTGAGTGAAGTCACAAACTCGGCTAGCTGTCATACCCACATTCTGGTTAACAGAAGCTACCACCTCCCTATTAGCTTGGGTGATTACAGCTTGAGCAAGAACTTGGAATGTGATTCAAAACTCCGCACGGGAGACCTGCTCGTTCAAAGGGTCATTTGGAACTTGGGAAGCTTGTTTCTCCTTATTGACACTTCTTCGTGTGGAGAGTTTTTTTAGAGGCATGATTCTATAACTGCAAAGAGAAAGAGTTAGAAGGAGAATCCTTAGTGTTCAACTCTATCACACGATAAGATCATGAAAGAAGTGAAGTTCTTCCTAAAATACCTCATAGAGTCTTATTCATAGATATGCCGTGCTTTACACCGATGGACAAGACTCTACTTCAAGCATAATGTTAGACTCCCTAGTAAACTTTAAACCTTGTGCTCTAATACCAAGCTTGTCATGACTAAGCTAGTCCCTAGATGCGACACATCGATTAGTATCCCAAAGGACCCCAACCAAGCCTCTTAGTATATCAATCATGATCATACATAAGGTAATTAAAGAAATAAAACTAAAACATAGATGCAAAAGTAAGGTCTGAATAGGAATATCTAGTAAAGGAGAAAAAACATCAAAGAATACAACAACATAGACTATATGATCATCTAACATGCCTCTACTAGTCTATATGAGTGCATAAGACAAGCTTCTAGCTCACCTATAATAAAGTATAATAGTCATAAGAATGATGAAAGATATATGTCTCTTCCTCGAGGCATGAGGACTCAAAAACTATAAGGAAGTAAAGCTCAATGCTAGCCATGAGTAGAGTGTGCATGAAGATCGTCTGACCCTAGATTATGATACAATGTAGGCAAAAAGTATGTGTTAGTAGATGGAATGCACTAAGTATGTGAGAAGTATGCATGAACAATAATAATAGGACATAAGCAATATAAACATGGGATGCATGATCAATATCTTAAAATATGAGTAAAACCTTTAAAATATTTAATCATCATATTCATGTGGTCATTGCATCAAAACATCATCATGAGAACTTATACCTTTTTATGTAGCTTGGTATGGGATAGGAATGTTAACCGACATATAAGACCATGCGATTTATAACATAGATATGATGTAACTCCCACATTGATAAGAGAGAGGCTACTTTGCCAAGGAGACACCGTGAGAACCTTTCTTTAACATTGAGATATTTTTGGATACACTATCTAAGCCATATTGGCATAATAAACCTATGCGGGCAATGTAGTTAGGGACAAAAGGTTACTACTTTTTTTTAGAATTTCCTTGGGTAGGTACTTAGCTATCGGGTCAAACCCCACCTTAATGTACTCCTGGTGCTTAGTCATTATCCTGATGGAATTCATAAAAATATAGTCATTAACATCATTAGAAATGACAATAATAGATATCAATCTCTATCATAAAATAATCATAGAAGTAGCTCATCGATATGACCGATTAATAAGAATTCATGAGTCGGTGAGAGAATCGTTCACCATCTTTAACATGAGGGTGTGAGGAAAATTCATCACAGCCTTTATACTTTTCTTGAACCGTCATTGAGTTCATAATTCATCATCATTCATTATTCTCATGATTCATTCATAAACCTTGATAAACATACGTAGATTATTCATAGAAATCCTTTCTAAATCATGATTATAAATTCTTGAAAACATATTCGAAAATAGCTTATGGTAGGGTTCAATGAAAATCAATGTGAAATCATGCAATATAATATGAATTGTACATAATTAGATCAATAATAATGAAATAGATCATACATGAGAAGACCAAATGCAATATCATAATAATTAGGGCTTTAGAAGGAAATTTCATAAAGAGAATTGAAGTAAAACCTTGGGACTCGATGGATCAAATGATCCATGGATGAATTTACACATACCTTGATCAATTTAAAGCCCTAAATGCAATAAAGTGGAGACTTGACTTTGAATTCTCTTGAAATTTCCTGAGGAAGAAGAAGACCCTTGAGAGAGAGCTTTAGAGAGAAGATTTTGTGATTTTGGTGTTAGGGTGAGAATGAAAGAGTTAGGAGGGTTAGAAATTAGTTATAGGTTGAGAATTAATCCCTAAAAATGTCCAAATACACTAATCAAATAGTCAGGAAAAGATCAAAACACCACTTAAAGTTAACTGAAGAACCCCTAGTCGAACCATCTTCATAGTCCGTAAAGATCTCCATGGGCCATGGAGTGGTCCATGGGAACAAACTTGGTCAAGTCTGACATGAGGAGCTTTGATGGGAAGGCACCAATGCCTGTGAAGCTTAACATTCTACTCCGAACTCATACTAATGAAAAGTTAGGTGTGTTGAAAATAATACTTTAAGGCTTTTAATTTGATAGGTCATGGTCTATATAAACCTTTATATTCAAGGAGATATGCCTGTTTGAAGTTAACCTTAAGTAAAACTTATACCACAACTTAATCAGTAAGAATGATTTCAACTCAACTTCGTATTAGAAGTTTTGTATGAACTTAATTCATATCTTATTCACTCCCAAACTAAATAATTGATCTTAACACCGATGAACTATTAGATTTTATCAGTTCGGGTCAATCTATATATATAAGATGGTTCAAATCTTAGTCGAAAGGTTTGAGGTGTTACGATAACAAAGTAATTGCTACCTCGGGCTCAATTTATAGTGGAAGAAGAATGAAAACAAAAACTCTTACATCTTTACCACATATATTTCAATAGCGATGGAAAAGATTGTTACACTCTTTCATTAGTCACTATCACCATATTTTGGTCACTACATTCTTGACTTTATATTTTTGCTTTGGTATCATTCTACTACTCAGGTCTTACAAAATCTCAAATCTTATTATAAATAAAATGAAGACATTACCAAAGCATTGAGATACATACTCTCCCCTTAGAGCATGTTGTTTTCCATCAAGTTTAGACAAGGATTTAGAAGTGCATCTTACTTATGGATCAGAAATATGATATATGTAAAGAAGAGTACAATATACCCTTTGAAACAAGAGACTCCAATGCACCAATGGACTTTCCATGAGCCTTTGTGAGATATCTTTTATTTTTGAAGACCTCGTCAAAGAGCACCACATTGATAAGAATTTTAACTTTATTTATTTTATCACGTCAAAGGTGAGGCATAGTCGGGAAACTATAAAAATGCACGAATCAGAATAAGTTTCTTATGACTAACTCTATTGCATGATCTAGAGTGCACAATAAAAAAAATTCGTAGATATTTGTAGTCTCTCATTTACAGAAGTGGAACCCTCTAAATGATAAATGAGACTCTACTGACACAACTTCATAGTCTCCCTAAGACATTTGAACCTAGTTCTATAATTTCAAGTTGTCATGTCCCAAAACTAGACTATGAGCCCATTTGGATGGACTTTAGTCCCTTTTTAGCTTTTGGACGTGTTTGCTTAATGCTAACTTTAAGCTAGAAAGTTCTTAAAGTTAGTCAAAAATGAAAAGTTAGGATTCCTAACTTCTTTTTTCTAAGTGCTTAAAGTCATTTTCTTTGACCATGGAAATTACTTTTATATCCCTTATATTTTAACTAAATTCCCAAACTACCCTTTTTATTCTTTTAACCCTAAAATTCACATCATTTTCCTCATTTAAGCACTTTTATTCAAACACTCAACTGCTTATTTATAAAAATAACTTTCATCACTTCAAAGTTCTGAAAACACTTCATACATAAAAGTTACTTTTTTTAAGCTCATCCAAACGGGCTCTATAGTAGCCTGTTTGGATTGACTTATTTTTAAGCAGCTTATAAGTTGAAAACTGCTTATAAGTTAAAAAAAAAAGTAGGTGCAGGACAAATTTTTTTCCCCACTTATAAGCTGTTTTCAATTTATAAACTACTTAAAATAAGTTCATCCAAATAAACCCAACTATTTATTGAGACTTATTTTTATAAGCACAAAATGACTTTAAGTTGGCCAGTGAAACACTCAAAAAAGCCGAAAACAGCTTATAAGGAGCTTATAAGCCAATCCAAACGGCCTCTAGGTGTAGTCAGCATCCGATGCCATTGTTGGCTCGAGTGAACCTCTAACGTGGCATGGAACTTAGAGCATTAATCTAACACATACGTATTACATAGTTCATAAATATTCTGCTGATAAAATTCATCATGCATAAAAATAGCATTTAAGTAAAAACTTCTTATAAATAGATCGTTTAAGTTTTAAGCAAAATGACACCGAAATCAAAACTAGAATACATGATATGAGAGCGTACTAGCTGACCATCTATGAGAACTCTGAGATGACTTAATATTGTTAACTGGAACAAGCCCCCGACATGACCCATAAACTTAAACAATTGAAACTGATTAATTATACTCCAAAAATGAATGAAGCTCACCAATAGCTGAAACATAATTTTTAACGTACTGCTCGATCATATTGAGTACTTGAGTGTGCATCATTTAAACTACAGTGCCCTCGGCAAAAAGAACGAGATTACTTATTTTATTGCATTATATGTATACATGAGTAGACATGAAGTATAACTAAATAAAAAGGACAACGGTAAGTAAATAATCATAGCATGACTGGAATATTCATAGATAAAATCTATAAACCATAAATATATGTCATTCATAATTCATTTCTTTCATTAATGATTTTCTTGTATTGACTGACATAAATACATGTGTATATGACAGTGGCATTGAGCAACATGACCCTAATTAACAGGGGGCTCGATTGAGCATCCTAACCCCGAGTTAAATAGGGGGCTGGATATATTAAGCACCCTGGCCTTGGTTAAATGGGGGGCTCGATTGAGAACCCTTGCCCAAAATTGTAATATGTACGTCTAATTTTATATATATATATTCAAAGTGTCCTTAATTTTCACTTTCCTAGGTGAAGGAATAATTTTTGGGAATAGTTTTCTTACGTGGGAAATTGTACTTCCTTATTTATTTCCTAATAATTTGAGCCCATATTATTATTTACCTTATATTGATCTTTTTTATTCTCTATTTTATTTTATTTTTTTCAATATTGAACTCTCTCCTACAAAATTTATTAAATTATTGTAGCTTACAAGTTACAAAAGAACAAAATATGCTTTTTCGTGTCTTTTTCAAAATTTTAAGAAGTGCAACAAGCCAACAAGCAATCATTATATTGAAGGAACACAATACTATTTCGATATCGTTATATCAATTTATCAAATTCTTAAGCCAAATTTTATCATTCTAACTTTATTTTATAGTTTTTCTTAAGAATTTGTTATTGTTGATATTCTTATTAGTCCATAAGTATATATATTCTTGGTTTAGTTATTATTAAAATTTAGTCAATTTAAATATGTCAACTAGAAAATATGATTTTGGTTTTAAAAAAGAGAGAAAAAGAGAAAAATTTGAACAATTAAATTAATCACAAAAAGGAGCACTTGATAGATTTTTAACAAATACAAAAAAAATCTTGAATCGAAAAATATGGAAGGATGTTCTCCAAATGAACAAGTCAATAATAGGGTTGAGTTCAGGGGCAGACCTACCATGGGTCAAGTGGGTTCATATGAAGCCACTTCATCGGAAAATAACATTATATATGTATATTTAATCAGTTTTTGAAATTTTATGGCTATTTATTAAATTTACACCCTACTAAAATAAGTTCAATGCTAGACTAGTGGTGAAGTGTGTTCAAATTTAGCCAAATGACCCAAGTCCGAAACTGGCTATCAAAATATCAGCCTTTTTTTTTAATTTCTGGATGTTTGCTTCTTGTATATTTATTTTTTATATTTTCAACCCACTTGGTAAAATTTGTGGGTTCGCTACTGGATGAGTTAGATGATAATAACATCGAAGAAGAAAATCTAGAAGAAGTTGATGAAAAATATGACATATCCCTGATAATCAAGAACTCCCAAATAAATTAAATATTTGCATTTCAAAAAAATAAATAAATGTGAGGATCTTTCTTATTTTTTTTAAAAAAACTAAATAAATAAATATTAGGGCCCCTCTATAATGATTGTCTTTAGGACCCCCAATCGTATTGAATCAGACCTGATTCTTGTCTCAAATCATAATTCATAAATCACGTTGGGGAGTTTTGAGTCAAATCATATAGGTTTTTCTTTATAACAAGTGCTTGTAGAAAAATATACAAAATCCTCTTTGAAGGAAAATCATACTTTTCATAAAAATCAGGGAGTGCATGGAATAAAATAATTATATGCATAGAAAATAATTCATAGGAGTTCATGAGTTCGAATTAAATCTATATGAACGAACATAACAAAATTCATAAGATAGACCAAATTAGATCACGGACAAAATCAAAATTCATAGAAAACATGATTTTTCGTACTTAACTCATTAATTCATGAAGGCAATTTCATAGACATGGTCGATTGCGCTTCAAAGGCAAGCTCCCCTCAATGGCACATGTTTGTGAAAAAAGGAAAAAAACGGATGGTAGGAAGGAACAATGATGCTTCCACACTTAGAGGTAGCCTTAGATACCTTTAATTTCTTCAATTTACCCCAAACGAAATCCTAGCACTAAAGAAGAATCCCAAAAGTCAATTCTTGAATCTTGAGATGAGTTCTCTTAGAAACCCTAGATATTGATGGTATATTTTTTATTAAAATACAAAATGATATGATTGAAACACAGAGAAATTGTGAGAGTATACTTACCTTGATGTGGAAGAAAGTATTCTCTTGGATAGATTGTGAGTCTTGCTCAAAATCAAGTCTTGAACCCTAGAACTGAGTTTTTGATTTCACTAGAAATGGAAGGAGGATCTGATGTTAGAATCTTGTTTAAAATTTGTGATTAGAGATGATTACGAATTTTTAGAAATACTTTGAGATACATAAAAGGAACATACCTTGGTGTTTGAGAGTGAGGAGAGAAGAGGACCAAAATTCTTCTTAGGGTTCATGGGAATGAAAAATTCAACAAAGAAAGTGTTTTAATAATCCCATCTGCCATTGTCAGGTACCAATAGTATGGATAGGACAACGGTAATGCCATGGGCACTCCGATCGCACAAATAGACAGAATGCTTAAAATTTCATGAGCCATTATGCGGTCCAAAGTTTGGACAACATATTGGGAATGAGGTTCACACTTGTGGTCGCACAATTTTTCTGCTCTACTACCTTCTGGTTAAATGATCATAACCTTTTTTAGAAAGGGCTTAATGACAAATGGTTTAATGCATTTGAAAACTGTACTTGTAGATCTTTAATTTAATAGGCAATGAGTTACATAACTCTTTATACTTTAGGAGATATGTTTGTTTGAAGTTTAGTCTTGTATGATCTTATACGAAAGCTTAATTAGTGGAGAAACTTTCAATTCAACTCTATGATAAAGTTCTCTTATGACATTAATTCACAGTCAATACACTTCCCACACTTAAGACTTCACCTTTACACCTAGGTACAATTAAATTCACTTAGCTTGGATCTAATTTCATGCATCGAACAGCTGGAACCATAGTCTAAAAGCACGAGGCATTACACTAGACAACCACAATGAGTGTATAGAGGAGTGGAAGGTCCATAGTAAATATGTTGGATTTGGGTTCCTAATAGGACGGTTCCAATTTGGTTACTACATCAATCTTAAGGATGATTCCAATTTGGTTACCTATTTGATGAGCATATTGAGGTCATAGAATTTTGTAGGATGTTCTGGAAGTCTAATCCAAACTAGGGAGTAATCAATATGGGCTAAGGAAGGATTGAATTTGGGTTTCCATTTACGTACCAAGACAAATCTAGATCCTAAGAACCAAGGCCCCGTTGTATATGATTTTTTCATAATTTTAAGGTTTAGATAATTTTATGAGTTAGAAGTCCTCTCCTAGATCTATCAGATGGAAGTTTTCGGAGAGCTGGCAGATTGCTTTTAGTCTGTTCTTGAGGAAGTTATAACCATCTTTTTCCCTATCTAATAGTTTGATGATTAAAACATATTTCCAGGGGAGCATACAATCGATGTTTATCAGCAATGGAAATAGGAACGAAATTTTGATTGTTAAATATATTTTCCTGTTCATCCAATAGATTGATGTTGCCTAGGATTTGTGTCACGTAATTTATATCTAAAAATTCGATCTTTTGTAGTGTCATTAGAGTTGATTATTTCTTATAATAAGTAATAAAAAGTGAATCAAGCCATTTTTGCAATTAAAAATAGATTTGAACTGTTCCAAATGTATTAAATTATTTTAACATCTACTTAGTAGTACAAAGTTGAAATCATTAGATAAAAGCGAACTTTTAAGAATGTTTCTTATAAAAAAAATAGTCGAAATCTTGGTAAATAGATTTATGAAATATTTTTGATGATGGAAGCTAGTAGGAAATCGAATACGGTCAAGATATGTATAGAAAGTTCGCACATGTACCATCGTTACAAAATAAAAAGAAAAGAAATCTAAACATCTATAAAATTGTATTAATTATATTTCCAACTTTTTCTGCCATTAATTCTGTTGAGCCGTTCGAATATAAAATAAGAGAGATTTTATGGTATACTATAGAATAGTAACTTTATCAAAGGGAAATACAATTGTAAGAATCAATAAAACATTCAACTAGAAAGAGGCATCATCGCGGGGACATGAATTGGGAAGTCTTGAATCTCATCAATCCAAGGATTTTTTTCCAGATCCTTAGGATTAATAGTTTTAAGGGCATGCCAAACAACACTGTTACATTTGAAACCTGAGCCAAATCCAATTTGCCATGCTCTGTCACCCTTTTTTATCCTCCCTTTGGCCTCAGAGTAGGCCAACTCATACCACAATGAACTACTTGATGTGTTTCCGAACCTGTAAAGTGTCATTCTTGATGGCTCCATATGCCATTTCGTGAGGTCAAGATTCTTTTCCATCTCATCCAATACTGCTCTTCCTCCAGCATGAATAAAGAAATGTTCGAAAGCCAGCTTGAAATCAGGGATATATGGCTTCTTGAAAATATTCTTCATTTTTAAAATCTTTCTAACAATCAACGATGCGAAAAAAAGAAATTGCTCGGACATAGGAAGTACCAATGGCCCTAGAGTTGTTACATTAGATTTGAGAGTTTCTCCAGCTACAACTGTTAGGGATTTTGAGAGTGATATGCCAATATTTCCATCTTCATCTTGTTCTTGGTATACGCTTCTGAAAGCCTTGTCATCGGCTCCTTTATGAGTACGCACGACGTGCTTGAGTTTATATTTGGAACGTCGATAGTCTGAGAAGCGGTTCGAGAGGAGAATAGCGGCTGCCCCCATACGGAAAAGACAATTTGTTATAAGTTTTGATCGATCCTTGCCTAGATAATAACCAGCATTGATGCTTTCTGCGCTAACTACCAATGCGTAGCCACTCACTTGAGTCTGTACTTTATTACAATTTTAAATACCAATTAATAGAAATTATCTATAGTCACAAAAATACTGATCAAGCATATAGGATATGAAAATTTATGTAATTTCTGTAACTATTTAAGAGATATTGATGCAATAAACTTGATAAGAATTTTCTAGGCTACTTGCATTAATTTCTATTTTTTTTGTTTTATGGTCATCTACAAGAGATTTATTTTTAGATATAAGAGATTCGATTCTATTCATTTTTAAGAGATCTTATTTAATTCCTCAAATTCGTTGGTATCATGCCAATGGGAGAAATATTTTTTTATTCCTTTGAAAATTATTTTTTAGTTTATGATATTTTTACAAAATATTTCATTTTTTCACCTCAGAAATTTTCATTTACACATAAGAAATCTATAAAAAAAAAACATTTTCTTTTATTGGAATTGGAAGATAACGGGAAGAGATCTCATTTCCTCCATTTCAATCCGGACCTAAAAGAGTAAAATTAAAGACTTTGAAAGAACCTTTATTATTTGTTTGTGATTATCATTATTATTTTTTGAAATCTTGCAAAAAGATTTTCAAAAAATGTACTACATTTCTTTCTTCAAGAAGATTTTTAAAAATATAAATCGAGAAAACTATTATTTATGTTTTTTGGAAAAGGTGTTTTCAGAGGGCTTTCTAAGAAAAGTTCTGTTACACACAAAACACTTTACAGAAATCTACTAAATATGTTTTTACTTAATTTTGCACAAACCTTTACCACACAATACACACCAAAAAAAAATAAAAATGTGAAGCCTTTGACTAACCTGCAAAAGCCGGTTTGCAAGGTCTATAGAAATGAGACCAGCACTACATCCCATGCCACTAATATTATAAGTGAGCACATGGACTCCAAGCTTGTAACGGTTAACAATCATGGAGGATAGTGAAGGTGTTGGATTGTGGACCCCAATGTTCACTATCACTATCCCAATCTGACGTGCCTTCACTCCAGTTTTAGATAATACATCGTCTATGGCTCCAAACATAACCTTCTCTATTTCCTTCCTAGAATTATTAAACGTCAATAACTTGTCTGGTAACATTCTGATGCCCTCTGGAATATATGTCATGTCACTATATCCACATCTTTCTAACACTTTCTTCTGCAAATCCGCACTCTCCTTGTCGAATGTTGATGTAATTATATCTAGCAAATCTTTTTTGCTCATCATATCGGTGGGATCTGGCTTGTAACATGAAAAATCTACCAAGTAAATGGTTCTTGGACGGCCCCTAAAGTAGAGGGCCGCGACAAATAGAACAACAAAAATAATGGACAATGATTTCGGCGTAGGGATTTGGTTGTTGAGATTTTCGATGTTAACAGTAAGAAGATGAAATCCTATAGAAGGAAGGATTAATGAAATGACAAAGAGGTAAACCGCGTAGGAGATAAGATAATGGTACCCAAGTTTAATGTTTTTAACGCAGAAGAGAGAAGCATTTTCTGCCATTGCTATTGAAAGGATATTGCTGATAAAGTTTAAGGAGTTAACATCTCTATTTAACAGAGCTAATTAAGAAGCTATTTTAGCAAGCAATATCATGTCCAAATCATACCAAGAACTTGTTTATTATGCTTTGATTTTTTTTTCTAATCGCACATTAAACATTACTTCTGCTATTAAATCGAATTCTTTAAGTTGACTCTAGTGTTGTGATATCCGTATAATGACATTAGTATTCACCGTGTCTCAATTTATATGAGTTATCTTCTTTTTTTTAAAAATCAATAAAAAAATATATTTCTATATTTAATAACAACTTAGCTTTATAATAGTTATTTATCTTTAATGAAATAATTTATAATTACACAAATATCTATAATTTATTTTAGTTTACAAGTCTAAAGAGTCTTTTTTTAAAAATTTCATGCCAAGTCAAACTAAATCATATAAATTGAGATAAAAAATAATTAATTAAATTGAGTACAAAGCCAAAAGGGCCACTTTTTTTTATAAAAAAAAACAAAATTCACAAAACTCAAAAGGGCACTAATTTTTTTATTTAACTAAAACGATCCAATCGCTCAAAGTTGCACAACTTGCCTTTAATTTTAACTTACGGCAGCAGCACTCTAGCCAATAATTTTTTTTATTTTTTGTCAATAAGTCGATCAGCAAAGAGCTATGTGTCTTAACTTCTTTTTTTTTGCCAAATATGTCGCTCGTAATTGAGCGATAGCTCTTATTTTTTTTTTTTATATCTGTTAATAGTTTATCTCTGTTAGTACGTCGTATTCCAAAACTAACCTATCAAGTTAGTACGTAGTTTATCTCTGTTATCTGCTATACGTCATCGTAGTCCAAAGTGACATGCCATATCTATCAATGCTGTGTTGCCTCCTAGCAAAGGTTTCCCATTAGTGTTATTTAGTTGTCCAAAGTAACAATATGGCCTAAACTCTTCAATGAGTTGTCAACAACCAGTTCAATTAAAGTGTTGTCTTGTATTTTCCTCTACTTCCCAATTGAGACAAGTTAGTTGAATGAAAATAACTCCAAACAAAAACAAACTTTATCAGAAGCCTATTGCCTGTTGTGACTTCCGAAGATGAAAATTTGAAAAGAAGCATCTACAAGATGTATTATCTTGGGTACATGTTTTCTTCTTGTTTTTGTCGTTTTAGTGCATGAAATACTCCACTTTAATTGGGATAGAAGGATATCAAATTATGTCCAGTTGAATATCACCCTTTTCCTCCTGCTCATGAAGAGAAATGGTAAGCTAAATGAAAGATGGTAAGCAAATCGCGCAAGTAGGAGCGACCTATTTGCCCAAAACAAACAAACAAAATTAAGAAACATCCCTCTGTGTTGACGGACTTATTGTATTGAAAAAATAATAATTATGGCAGAGACGGTCTGCTATCGGTTAAAATTTAGGAATAGTGTCTCAACTTTGAGCCATTTGTTCATTTTGGTTAAATTAAAAAAAAAAGAGTTGATCTCTTGTGCATTAATAAGTTAAAAAAATATTAACCAAAGCAAGCCATTATTTAAATTAATTCATCAAAAATAATACGTTAGAAAGAAATGTTTTATGCGTGTTTACTCCGGCACATATTTGTCATTTAACTATTGATTTTTTTGAATAAAATAATAGCTAAAATGTTATTGTCAAATACATTTATTCAAGTTTTATAAAATTTCAAAAAAAAGTTTTATTTTGATAAATTAATTTAAATAATAACTTACTATAACTCCGAGTCCTAACTAAATGTATGTTTCATCTCAAGAATAACAGTTGGGCTGTTAACACCCAACCTAAGCAAGAATTCCTAACTACGCAAATATCAGATATATAACCTTTTTCTTTCAGATAATAAAGAGAAGAAGAATCAAACGAGAATCCACGGGCATGGTGGAGAGCATGTGGTCTCAAATAATACGGAAATGATCCTATCTCAAGTTAAAGGTGCTGATTTTGTACGTAAAAAAATCTATATTCTTTTTAGAGTAATTTTCATGTCCATTCTCCGAAAAAAGGTGAGAATTTTCGTTCTGAAAATTAATTACCAGGTAAGACAATTGGTAAGGATGACTATTAGACCCTCAGCTTGAAGGTTTGAGTGGCGCCGGACTGGTTAGGAATTTACATAATGAACCTATCCAAGACCCAATGAAATCAGTCAAGATTAAGTTCAATTGAGAAAGACCTTGACACTGCCATGGCTAAGGCATGCAAGGCAAGGTGTGGCTAAGGCATGACAGGGGCTGGAAAAAGTTAAGGCAAGGAAAGGTTGTGATCATGGCAAGATCGTGGATAAACAAGTCAGGGAACAAGTGTTGGACAAGGGCAAATGGTTTAGGAGACTAGACCACAATGGCTAGTTGTGCGAGGAAAAACCTGGGCACAACATAAGCACGTGGGCACGCGCAAAGCTAGACAACCTGGAGTGAATTTGGGCACCAAATTTGAAGGATGGTCGTGTGTGGATCACGTAGGGTCTATCATTAGGGTCTTAAGTCACCCTCATTCATAAATCTTGCTTACATATTTTAAATTCATGATCATAAACTTATAGTTGAAATTAGAGTAAAACATGAATACATGATCGATTGACTTGGAAATCATGAAATTAACTTAAAAACATTCAAGATCATTGTTACACCCCGTACTTTGGTACCTTGGAACGCTTCTTAAACTTCTTAAGTTTCTGGGAAGGATCTTAAGTTTCTTAGAAGTCGTCATGTGAGTCGGATAATCTATAACGCTATCAAATAATTCTAAGGAAAGGAGAAGGAGATACTCCATAAGAGAGAAGATTGGAAATAGGGTTATAAGAATCCCAAAGAAGTTGGAGGTTAAGTAGTGAGTCGTAGGACTCGACTTACTTGTGAAATCTATTACTTGGGACATTTTACATACTAAGCTACTTGAGTACATGTCGAGATTAAGTAGCAAGGAATACATAGGCTCTTGAAATAAGATGAGATTACGAGCTCACGAAAGAAAAATAAGGAAACGACGCGCCTACTCGAAGCAAGTAGGTGATGCACCTACTTGGACAAGCAGGTGATGCACCTACTTAGGGTCAAGTAGGTAACACACCTACTTGAGGTGGACCCCACTGCCACATGGCAGCATATAGGAGGCTGCATGGCATGAGGTGGCACCCTAGGAGGCTGCCACATGTCACCCCTAGGGGGCTTCCACGTGTCACCTCCTAAGGAGGTGTATATATGTATGTTATGCTGAAGAATATCTCATTTTCAGCTTTCTTAGCCAAATAAAAAGAGATAAAAACGTGAGAGAGGAAGAGGGCAACTATGGCTTGGAGGAAAACAAGGTAAGCCCTC
Organism: Solanum dulcamara; assembly: GCF_947179165.1. Taxonomy (NCBI): domain Eukaryota; kingdom Viridiplantae; phylum Streptophyta; class Magnoliopsida; order Solanales; family Solanaceae; genus Solanum; species Solanum dulcamara. The sequence goes on from NC_077241.1 coordinate 15,025,194, forward strand.
CAATTCTATTCCGTGAATTAATTATTTAAGGTATCCTACTGTTACCTAATGGTGTTAATAGCGTAAAGTAATTATTTGGGGCAGCAGGAAGTGCAGCGAGCAACCCCACCAATTTTCAGCATGTTAAGAGAACTTCCGAGACAAGTTTTAGCAAGGTATGGATTGGTTCTCTTATCCCACATTTAGGTAAGGGTTTGTAAATGATATTAAGGTGTTAATAATGAAAAATCATGGCTTGTAGTAGCACCAAATGGATAACAAGCAGTCCGCACGATTTCAGCATGTTTAAAGAGTTTCTGAGGCGTGATTTGGTGAGTTTGGGCCAATTTCGGGTAAGGTAAGGTATTTTATTCTAATTTGAAGTTTATAGTGTTTTTATAGGGTGTATTACACACCTTTTATGCTGCTTTAAGTGTAAAAATGTCGTAGAAATGTTTACCGTTCGAAGCAACCTAAATTGAAGTCGCTATAGTTAAATTGTAGTCGAAGCAAGGTGTTGTGCTTGTAGTGTGCTGCTGCAGGTGTGTGATGGTGTGTTGCAGGGCCTAAATTTATTCTAAAATAGGTGTGTGGGCTGCTGGTTTTAGCCACATGACCCCTCGTTTCATACAATTAAAGGTTTTGTGAAATAAAGACTAGAAACCCTATTTTGGTATCGTAATTTTCAGCAAGTTGCTTGGAGTTTATGTTGGGTAGTGTTGCCATGTTTTTCTTGTATATATGCTACAAGTTGTGTTTGTTGGTTATCTGTAGTTATTGGGGATGTAATTGTAAATTCGAATAGGGCATGTTATAGGAGAGGTGCTGTCCGAGTTCCGTTAACTCCTTAACTAACTAAGGAACTAGTCGAGAAGGCGAGCGAGGAGATGAGTTCTATGAATACTCATATGTAACTTAAGATGCTGGAAGGTCGAGGGTTGTTGATGCTTGTATTTCTTTCATGTTAAATAGGTTCAAGAGATGATGAGGTGAACGTGTTAAGAGCAATCCATAAGAGGTATGTAAAGCTAACGTTTCCTTCTTTTGGCATGTTTTGACATAAGTATGTAAAGTTAATATTTCTTTTTGGCTTGGTCTTTATGAAACAAATATGACTTTTATATGATTCCAAGGAAGTTCCTATTATTAGAGCTACTAGGATGGCCAACCTCTTGATTCCCAAAAGATATTTTATTATGTTTGGTACGTGTATATGATTCTAGAAGTTCTATTTTGATATAATCAATGGTAAGTTTCGAAAGGTACTTAATATGATTCTTGTATTGATTTTGAATGATAGCTTATTTTAATTATTCCATTGAGCCCTATAATATATCTTAAAATATGGAAACGATTTCAGAAAGACTATTTTGACATAGAGCATTGTGACATCTCAAAGACATGCACCTTGATTATCGCTCAATTTCTCTTATATGACTTGGCATCGGAGTTACGCTATTGAGTCTCTGGAAATGTTTTGTATTTTAAATTGAATATAGTTTCTCACTACTCTACTCGTGGATGCCTCAATGCTTCCTTTACCGAGCTCGGGCCAGGTTTTGTTATCTTGCGTACTTCTCTGCATTGTTCGCCGTACCCCAACATGAGGGGGCAGGTACGACCTGTACATGGGATTTGTGGAGTTATGATATGGCATGTACACATATGATATGATCATCTAATATGATATGATCTGTTATGGAGATATTTCCTACTCTTGATGTATGCTGTGCTGTGGCATCAGTGATGGGGTGGCGACCATATTTTGTTCACCGCGTCCCATAATGGGGCCGAATATGGTATATGTTTTCTGCATACATTATCTGTGGTTATGAACAATATTTTGATATTCTAGATATTTAGCTCACTTTTGCACCTTCTATTCTGGTAATGACTTTACTTATTACAGTCCATGCTTTAGATACTCAGTACATATGTCGTACTGATTGCCCTTTCTTTGGGAGGGAGGGGGCTGCATTTCATGCCCGCAGGTACATATGTTAATTTTGGAGATCTGCCAGCTTAGGGTTTCCACTCAGCAATGTTGGCAGTGCTCCACTATTCTGGAGCCTAACTTTTGATATTGGTCATTTGATATATATATGTTTGTTTATTCAGGGGTACGATGGGGCCCTGTCCTGTCATATGACTAGGCTAGCGTTCTGTAGAGGTCTGTAGACTTGTGTTGTGGGTTCTGTATATGTGTTTTGGACTTGTGTTCAGTGGCGGCCTTAACGGCCTTCATATGCAACATCTATTCTCGTGCGCTCTCTAGCGAACTCTTTTGATTTCCTCATTTGTTTATTCTGCTAACATACTCAGTGGGGATAAGGGTACGTATGGGAGTCCAAATCGGGCACCAGTCGTGACCTACGGAGTTGGGTCGTAACAATCATATACTTTATATCAACCCCTACATAAATCATGAAAAATAATATCAATTGGATTCATAATTGAAAAATCTCATAATCCATATCATGAACCCTAGATATAAATGCAATAAATTTCATAGAAAAACTCTTTAATTCCATGCAATAATCAATAATTTATATTAAAATAATATCATAATCATAGTTCAAAATCATAATTTATGCAATTGGAATGGGGATCATAAACCCAAAAAATATATATATACTAGGAAATTTGTTGGTCTCCATAGGAGAAAATATTCTAGGATTAAATACCCACATACCTTGAGTGAAGACCAAAGAAAATGGAAGAAGCTTGGACTTTTATTGGAGAGCTTGAGAGAATTCCTTGGAGATCTTCAAGGAAGTCTTTGAGAGCTTTTGTAGAGGGAGAATTGTTTGAGTAGGTGAATTATGGTAGAATGAAGAAGAATGGGGCTTTAGGTTAGTTTATAGAGCCGAATTAGGTCCTAAAAACATCCAGATTTATTAACTAATAATTAGAGAAATGTCTAAAGTATCCCCACTTGAAACTGAATTTGGGAACATGTAAATCGCATTTGGCACATGCGTTTTATGTACAAAATGTAAATCACATTCATTACATGCTATTTATAACTAATTTGTTTGAAAGTGATTTTTGGCCATATATCGGGAAAAATTTCATTGTGGGGAAGCAAGTCCGCAACGCAGATTTGTCGCGCACCCTATATTTTTGTGAAATTCTTGAAAAATTTTATCTTTGGATATACGAGTTCTAAAAATCCACCGAGACCATTTTTGGAAAGATTAAACTTATTATATTATATTTCAACCTTCAAATACCTGGGGTATTATAATTATGGTTGATCCCAAGAAGACCAAGGCAGTTAAGAATTGGCCTAGATCATTGTCTCACTATGATATTCAAAGTTTCTTAGGCATAGATGGTTGTTATAGATGGTTTATGGCAGGTTTCTCTTCCATTGGATCGCCCTTAATTACTTTGACTCATAAGAAGGTGAAATTTCAATGGTCCAAAGCTGCGAGAAAAGTTTTCAAGAGGTGAAAGAGGCTTACCTCCGCTCCGATGTTGACTTTACTGGAAGGTTCCAGTGGGTTCTTTGTGTATTGTGATGCTTCACGAGTTGCTACTGATTATGTTCTTATGCAAAATGGTAAAAAGATAGCCTATGCTTCTAGGCAACTAAAGGTGCATCAGAAGAACTACCCAACCCTTAACTTGGAGTTAGAAGTGGAGGTATTTTCTTTGAATTGGTGGTGACACTACTTGTGTAGTGTTCATATGGATGTTTTCACTGACCACAAGAGTTTGCAATACTTGTTCAATCAAAAGGATTTGAACCTTCGACAAAGGGAATGGCTTGAATTGTTAAAGGATTATGATATAAGTGCTATATTATTTTGGAAAGAAAAAGTGGTTGCCGATGCTCTTAGTAGATTGTCCGAACAGTGGTGCCGATGTTGATGAAAAAACAAAAAGCTAGTTCAGAATATTCATAGATTAGCCCCTTTGGGTGTTTGATTGGTTGATTTTGAGGATGATGCTGTTATTGAGAAAAATGGTTCCGAATCATCTCTTTTGTCGGATGTTCAAGCAAAACAATATAGAGATCCTTCTTTGGTTGAATTAAAGATAGTGGATGCTGAAAAGGCCATAGAGGCTTTCTCCCAAGGGGGAGATAGTATGTTAAGGTATCAAGGCTAATTATGTGTTCCCGATATTGACTTTTTGAGAGATATAATATTTTCTGAAGCTCACAGTTTGTGGTATTTTATTCATCTGGGTTTCACAAAGATGTATCAAGATTTGAGGGAAGTGTGTTGATGGTATGGCATAAAGAGGGATATTACGATGTTTGTGTCTAAGTGTCAGAATTGTCAACAAGTGAACGTGAAGCATAAAAAACTGAGAGATTTGGCTCAAGACATTGATATTTCTACTTAGAAGTGGGAAGCTTTGAATATGGACTTTATTACTGGTTTGGCTCGTAACCATAGGAAAAATGATTCTATTTAGGTGAATGTTGATCGAATGACTAAGTCGGCTTATTTTATTCTGGCTAAGACTTCATATTCAGCTGAGGACTATGCTAGATTATATATCCGAGAGTTGGTTAATATCCATGGTGTTGGATTGTCTATCAGTTCGAATTGAGGTACTCAGTTTACATCACTGTTTTGGATATCTTTCCAAAAGGGCCTTAGTACAAAAGTGAAGCTTCGTAAAGATTTTCACCCATAGACGGATGGTCAGGCCAAGCGTACCATTCAGACTCTAGAGGATATGTTGCGAGCATGTGTTATAAATTTTAAAGGTAATTGGGATGATAATTTGCCATTGATAGAGTTTGCCTATACTAACAATTATCATTCTTGCATTCAGATGGATCCATAGGAGGCCTTTTATGGAATGAGGTGTAATTCTCCTATCGGTTGTTGAAGTTCCTTTGATAGGACCAGATTTTGTATTTGAGGCTATGGAGAAGGTTAGGCTTAGTAGAGAAAGATTGAAGATGACCCAAAGCTGAAAATAATCCTATTCAGATGTGAGGAGAAGGAAACTTGAGTTTGAGGTTAACAATTGGGTTTGCCTAAAAATTTGAACCATAAAAAAATGATCATTTTTGTAAGAAAGGGAAGTAAAGTCCCCACTATGTTGTCACATATCAGATTTTGAGGAGGATTGGCAAGGTGGAATGTGAGTTGGATTTGCCTTTAGATTTGGTATAGGTTCATCCGGTGTATCATGTGTCTTTGTTGAGGAAGTTTATTGGTGATATTAGCTCTATTGTGCCATTGGATAGAATTAATGTGAAAGACAGTCTTTCATATGAATAGGTTACGGTTGAGATCTTTGACTGACAAGCTAGAAAGTTGAGAAAAAAGGAAATATCTTCAGTTAAAGTTTTATGGAGGAATTAAGAGGTTGATGGTGCTACATGGGAAACCGAAGCCAATATGATATCTCGATATCCTTTTCTCTTTTTTTCATTCCTAGTTGAGGTATTTAGTTCATTCATGATCAATTTAACTCAAATCATGTGTTTCAGTCATTATTATGTTTTCATCTGCATTCGTAGTCAGGAACTGAGATTTAAAGTCAAGTTGTAACTTGCAATTTAAGATTTCATATTTTATGCATTTTTAAGATGTTTTGCATTCATATTGGGCTATTATGTTCCTTCCCTATTCCATTCATGTAGCTTGAGGACCATTCAAGTCTGAATATTTCCAAGGAAGAGATATTGTAAGACCCTGAAAGTTTGAAAGTCATGAAACGATGTTCAAAAGAAGTTTTCCCAAAAATCTCAGTTTATTGCACCAGGTAATGACCACGAAAGCCATCATAGACCGTATTCCTCACTACTATCTGTGGTGAGCCCCCATGGTGAAAGTACTAAAACTCAAGTTTCTAGGGTTGGGGTTCACGATAGGACCACAGTCCATGGTGCCCTTGGTGGTGGCCTCCCTCTTTTAGACCCTCAGACCCTAGTCTAAGTACCTTATCACGGATGACCACCACAAGCCATCGTGCCTATAGCAGACCTTGGTGGGACTCATGGTGGGGAACCCTTCAAATTCCTTGTCCATAAGTTCAAGTCCAACACCATGCCCCACCATCACGGGCCATGGTGATGTTCACGGATCATGGTGGGTCCCCTATACAAGTACAATTCTAGTTTTAAATTGGGGTTATTTTGTTCAATCCCTATATTTCATTAATGAATGTAGATGGTTTTGGGGATTATATTCTCACCTATTAAATACCCTAAGTCCCTTAGCCCTCTTATTCTCACCATAACTCCCAAATCACAAAATCTTCTCTCCTAAATTTTCTCTCAAGGGTCTTGTTTTTCCTCTAGCAAATTTAAAGGAAATCGTCAAGTTTATGCTTCAATTTCTTCAAGTTAGGGATCCTAAAGGTCAACGTATGTAGGACTTCATCCTTGGGTACCTGTCATCCATGGAATCTCAAGTTTTCACTCTAATTTCTTTATGATTTCTATTTAAAAAAGCCCTAATTTTATGATGATTTCATTGGATGTTCTTATTCATGATATATTCTATGACTATTGATCACATTATGAATTCAATTAATATTATTTTCATGAATTAATTATGGGTTGATATAAAGTATACGATGATGCATGTTTTCAATCCAATTTCACGTTTTCGAAGTAAATTGATCATGTATCATGTTTATACCCGAATCTCAAGTATGTTTTCAATGAATTATGATCATGAATTTCAAGTAGTTTTGATGAAAGCTTTATGAATGAAATTCAAGGCTTAGGAATGACCCATGCAAGGTCTTGAATGATGTTTTAGTAATGTTTCAATCAAGTAAATGAAAATGGTGAGTTTAATGAGGAAGTTGACTTAAGACCCTAATGATCTTTTATGAAAAGGATTCATAATAATGAAAGGCCTACACCCATATTACATGAATAACATGATAATCTACTATTCTTATGAATAAGTTTCTGTGAAGTATGATTATGAAAGACTTATCATATATGCCAAGTATGATTCATGATAATGATATGACATTTATTCCATAGGATATTGACTTATCACCGAGAGGATTGTGAGGTGGGGGCTCAACCTAAGACCTAGTAACAATCCCTTATCCCTTAAACTACGTTGCCACCGTAGATTTGCCAATATGGCCTAGTGGATCCATATATAGCATATCATAATGATAATGTCGGATGGAGTCTACCTCGGAAAGTAGCTTCCTCCTTCTCGATGTGGGGATTATCAAATTCTATGTAATAGTTCGTATGGCCTTATATGTCCGTTAATGGTCCTATCCCACATAAGTCAAATCAAGGTTATGAGTTCTTATGATGATGATGATGTTTTAACATGCTGACCAATAAGTTAAATGTTTTAACATTTTCATGAATTTATTTATGTTCTTAAGATATTGGTCTTGCATCCCATGATACATATTAATTGTGTTTTGTGTTTATTGTTCATGCATATTCTCACATACTTAGTGCATTCCACATACTAACACATAATGTTTCTTATATTGTATCATAATTTAGGATCCGATGACCACACTCATCCTCTACCCGCTCATGGCTAGAGCCTGTTATCTTCCTATTCTTGGTGAGTCCTCACAGTTAGAGGACATGAAAATTATTTTATTTTGATAGTTGATTACTTCATTACTCTTATGTTGACATGGGTGAGATAGGAGCTTATCTTATGCCCCTATTGAGTTATTAGAGACATGTTAGATGTTGAGAGTCTATGTTGTCTCTTTTCTCATTCTGAAACTTATGCCTTTCTATTCAGACTATGCTTCTGTGTCTATGAGTTTTCTTTATTTCTTCATTTATCTTTTGTATGCTCATGATTAACATTCTAAGAGGCTTTGTTGGGGTTCTTCGGGATTCTAATCATCATATCACAGCTAGGGTCTAGTTTGAGTCGTGACATTATATGATCAAGTGACACATTCAGTTAGACGCTTTTTAGATTGAGTAGATATTTACATTCAATTTTCAAAAATTATGTTTTAAAGATTTATTTATTACTACTCGAAGTAGTGTTAGATGTGTTATGAGTTTTATTTAAGAATTTAAGTTTTTCACTATTTTTAAGCTATCTTTATCAAGTTAAAGACTTCTTCTTAGTAGTCAGCCAGTCCAAGGGTTTTCTTGGGAACCAGTAGTGGCTTTTGAGTGCCAACCATGCCTAGGGTGTAGACTTGGAGCATGAAAGGCCAGTTGGCTGAATTGTATGCTTTTTGTGAGTCTGTGGGCACACAAATTGAGGGCCTTATGAAGAAAAATGAAGATTTGAAGATGGAGGTGACAGTCCTTCGTCTAGCTATTGCAAATCTAGCTAGAGAAGGAGAAGAACATGCCAAGATCAAAGTTCTATAACCAAAATTGTTTGTTGACGTTCATGGTGTGAAAGAATTAGATAACTTCTTATGGGACTTAGAGCACTACTTTGCTACTGCTCATATTCCTACAAAAGGATACGTTAACCATAGTAGTATGTTACTTCCATTGGGATGCTATTCTTTGGTGGTAGACAGAGAATGCGGATGATGAGAGTGCTAACATACCCAAGGTTGATACTTGGAAAAAACTGAGGGATGACCTATGTGAAAAATTCCTTCCATGTAACTCATCTTGGGTTGCTAGGGACAAGCTGAAACAGTTAAAACTAATGGAATTCATTTGAGAATATGTGAAGTAATTCACATAACTATTGTTGGACTCAGAATTCGTCAAACGATGATAAGTTTCACAATTTTATTTTCAAAATGAAAAGGTGGGCACAAAATGAATTGTACAAGCAGAAAGTTCATGATATACACAGTGCAATTGCGGTTGCAGATGCCTTGATTTATTTTCAATAAACCACTTTCACTTCTGACCCAACTCCTTCGTCTAAGGACAAGAGGATGTAGAAGGGAAAGGACTGGAAGAAAGATAATTACAGGCAAGACAAAAATGGCAATGGCAAAGGGAATATGGATTCACGCCTTGAGCCTATACCTTAGACATGGCTGGCCCTTGAAAACCGTTGTTGGTCCAAAGAAAACCACTTGGCCTGTCTAACTCACTGTAACACCCCTAAAACGTTATATGTCGTGTTTCAATTCTCGACTAAAATGATACTTTTTCTGTACTTTGGGAATAACTTTTCATAGAATAGTTAAGATTAGGTGATTGAAATTTTTGAATAACTCCAACGTCATTAACTACAACTTTCATGATGATCATATCTTAAGATTCAGAGGATAAGTAGGTCAAATAAATTAATTTTTGTCAAGACATGGTGCTGTGAAGATATAGAGTATTTGTAGAAGAAAAGTCATATCTCACAGTAGAATACTTCAAATCAATCGATTCTTAAACGACATGAAAGTAGACTTCTAGAGCTATAATTCATATGAGACACCAAATCCTAATTAAGAAGTTATATTATTCAAACGCAGCTCTAAAAGGGTATTCCGTTAAAAGTAGTTTTATCTCACTAACCATGGAAAAATCTAGATCCATTTAATATAACCCATGACATCAATAGTCCTCCATTTAACATCACCCATAACATAACAATCCTCCATTGAATTTTCAAGATCATCCTTTGTAATTATTTTTATTTATTATTAGGTCCCTCGTCCCTCCTCCACACCTATAAATACCCACCTTATTTCCCCATTTTATTCATCAAGCTTTCTCAAGCAACTCTTCTCTCTATACACTTCTTACTCATTCTCAAATACAACTTTAATTTTGAGTAATGTAAAATACTATTACGATGATTTTTATACTCCGGTTAGTAAACAAAATGTCTGGTGAGGAGAAAAGGCCAGGGGTTCAAGAGTATTTATTGAGCTCTACAATTCAGAGTAAAAGCTTTGGATTCTAGGTATGTAAGGCTATTCAGAATACTGAATTGAATTCTTTCATGCGCCAATATTTAAATTCATCCTAATTGAGTTATAGTTGAGTTTTACCTTAATTCTTGAATTCTAAATGAGTTAATTCTTCTTCAATTGATTTAGATATATTTATGCATTGAGATTATTATTATTTTTATTTCTCATATTATTAGATTTATTATTCGTGGCTACTTTCCCATGAACCCAAATTGATGTGATGTTTATAAATATTTTTACGCGTGCTTTGAGTAAAGATGTTGACTTTTAATATTCATTAACAAAAAGAGTAATTTTAATATATATATATATATATATATATATATATATATATATATATATATATATATATAAGTTTTGAAAGAACAAAAGAATTGAGTTTAAATGAATTTGATTATTTGGATTAAATGATGTTTTGAGCAAGATGTTTTAATGAGATGTAAATCGTGTTTTGAAGTATAATGATTGATGAATAGGTAATGAGTTAAGTTTGACGTTTTAAATAAAATTCCACTAAGACTAGATGATGAGGTTAATATGAGCACATATTTTGTGAATAGTATTAAGCATCAAATTGGGTAAGAGTTTAATTGACTCAAACCCCATAACTACGTAACCAGCGTACGATAGAGGCTATACATCTTAAGTACCAAAAAGAAGACTTTGATGATTGGATTCAAGATGGTGATGTCCTTTACCCTAGCAAGGTATCGGATGAATGTGGCAACGACCTCACTTCATTGTATCATCACTAGCTCATAAGTGATAGTTGTCGGTTAGAGAAACTCCCAACTGAGTAACTATTGTTTGTTATTATTTTTAAACTTGCATTACATATTGATGTTGAGTTCTTAGCTGAGTCTTCCTAAGAGAAGTTTCTTGATATATGTCCTTACGTTTCTGTACTTTTACATACTCGTACATTTCATGTACTGATGTCATTCAACCAACATCATTTTATTAGGTAGATACAGGTGTTAGAGATCCTTAACAGGCGCATCGTTGAAGATCTTTACTCTCTAGCTACTTGGTGAGTCCTTCTTGTATTCGGATGAACTCTTTATCCTTTTTTTGTTAAGTATTATATTTCTTTTGAGGTAGCCATGGACATGTCATTGGCACTATCTGATAGTTTTAGAGGCTTTATAGACAAAGTTTGATGATGTAATTGGAGTAGTTCTCCTTTGAAATTATCTCTCTAAGAATTATTTCTTTCCTTCGATGATGATGATGACAATCTCATATAAGTATTCTTATTTTCACTTAAGTCTTCTGCTGAATGAATGAGTGATGAGACCAAGTGGTTCTCTTAGAGGCCAAAAATGCTTTTTGAGTGCCGACCACGCATAAGGTACCCTCTCAGGGCGTGATAAACTTTGTATCAGAGCATAGAGTTAAAGAGTCCTACAGTATCTATGAAGCCGTGTTTAGTAAAGTCTTGCTTATGGGTGTGTCGTGCACCACACTTATAATTTGGAGGCTATAGGATATTAGGAATTGTTTCACTTCTTTCATAATCTGAGTTTGTGCGATAAAGGTTAACTCTATAAAAACTTCCTTTCTAATTTGTGCGTTTACACATTATAGACCATTCCTCCTAAATGTACAACTAGTCAGAGAAACGCTGCTAGCACTAAGGTTCCATGGTCAAAGATGCCTCCACCGAGAACTAGAGGCCGACTTGTAAGGTCTACTGAGGTACCCTAAATACCTACTGTTCAGACCACTCCTACTTTGAAGGTAGAATTTAGAGGATCTATTACCATGCTCACTTAACTGGTAGCTACCTAGATGGTAACCATAGTTTACCAACTCCTAGGTCGAACTCTCTGAAGTCATCTGCCACCAAAAGGATTAGAGATTTTCTGAGGATAAACTCGCTAGTCTTCCTAGGGTCTAAGGTTGATGAGTATCCTTCAAATTTCATTGATTATATATAGAAGATCTTGAAAGCGATGCATACTACTAAGGTTGAAGGTGTTGAGTTGGTTTCCTACCAGCTCAAGAATGTGGCGAATGTATGGTATGACCAGTGGGAGAAGAGTCGCGATGAGGATGTTGGACCTGTAGTTTGGGATAAGTTTGAAAGTACTTTTCTTGACCACTTCTTTCCCCAAGAGCTACGAGAAGAAAAGGTTGAGGAGTTTCTAAACCTCAAGTAGGAGAGCATGACTATAAAAGAATATACTTTGAAGTTTATTTAGTTTTCCAAATATGCCCAGAAATGATTTCTCATATGGGGTCCAAGATGAGAAAGTTTTTATTTGGCCTAGGCAAACATGTAAAGAAGGAATGTAAGGCAATGCTAATGATTTATGACATGGATTTTTCTATATTGATAGTGTATGCTCAGCAGGTTGAGGATGATAAGAAAAAAGACCGAGAAGAATACTTAATAAAGAAGGCTAACTCTGTTGGGAATGAGAACGAGCAGAAGCAAGGGAAAGATAACAAGTCCTTATTTCAGAAGAGGTCTTCTAATTATGCACCTTTCTCACTAAGTTCTTTTACACCTAATCAGAGGTTGTTGAGTCATAAGAATTTTCGAGCTCAAGGTTCTCAGGCCTAATTAAGTGTGGTTCAAAGTTCTAGAGAAAAGCCACTATATGCTAGATGTGGGAAGCTCTATTTGGGAGAGTGTCATGTGGGCACCAATGCTTGCTAAAGATGTGGAAAGATAGGTCACTTCCAAAATGAGTGTTTTTCAAAGAGATAGGGAGATGGAGGTAGTAGAGCTCAGTTTTCTTCTACAACACCGTAGAATAAGGTTAATCAAAGTGGTGCAGCTTCAGGTTCAGGCGGGGGGAACAAACCATCTATATGCTATAAGTATTCTCCAAGACCAAGAGAATGCACCCGATGTTATTGCTGGTATGCTCCAAGTCCTTTCTTTTGATGTGTATGCATTACTTGACTCGGGTGCTACATTATCTTTTGTGACTCCTTACTTGGCTAGTAAATTTGAGATCCCTCCTAAATATCTTCTTGATCCTTTTAGTGTGTATACTCCTGTTGGTGAGTCTATCTTAGCTGAGAGGGTCTATAGATATTGTACTGTGTCAATCTATCACAGAGATTCCATGGATGACTTAGTTGAGTTGGACATGGTTGATTTTGATGTGATTCTTGCATAGACTAAGTTTATGCTTGTTATGCCTCAGTTGGTTGTAGAACCCGAATTTTCAAGTTTCAATTTCCAAATGAGCCTATCTTTGAATGGAAAGGCAGTTCTATAGTGCCTAGGGTAAATTTATTTCCTACCTTAAGTCCAGAAAGTTAATCTCTAAGGGATGTATATATCATATAGTTCGAATAAAAAATATTAATGATTAGGCTCCATCTCTTGAGTCAGTTCCCATTGTGAGTGAATTTCTTGAAGTCTTTCTTAAGGATCTACCCAGAATCCCTCCTGATAGAAAGATAGAATTGGTATTGATGTCCTTCCTGATACACAACCTATCTCTGTTCCTTCTTATATGATGGTTCCTAGTAAGTTGAAAGAGTTGAAAGAAAAGCTGAAAGACCTTATAGATAAGGGATTTATTAGGCCACGTGTCTCACCTTGGGGAATACCTGTCCTATTCATGTGAAAGAAAGACAGGTCCCTTAGAGTGTGCATTGATTACCGACAATCGAACAAGGTTACCATAAAGAATAAGTATCCTCTCCCCAGGATAGATGATTTATTTCACCAACTTCAGGATGCCACATGCTTTTCTAAGATAGACCTCAGATAAGGCTATCATCAATTGAAACAGAGAGATTGTGACATCCTAAATATGGCTTTTGGAACCCGCTATGGTCATTTTGAGTTTCTTGTTATGTCCTTTAGATTGAAAAATTCTCCTGTATCTTTTATGGACCACATGAACTAAATATTTAAGCCATAACTAGATATGTTTGTGATTGTCTTTATCGATGATAGTTTGGTCTATTCTAGAAGTAAGAGTGAGCATGCTAACCACCTTAGAATTGTCCATCAAACTCTCAAGGAGAGGGAGTTGTATGCTAAGTTTTCGAAGTATGAGTTTTGTCTTGCATCTATAACATTCCTAGTCCATATTATAGGTGGTGATGGAATTTGAGTTGATAGTTAAAAGATTGAGGCAGTTAAGAATTGGCCCAGACCCACCTCTCCAACCGACAAATGGAGTTTTTTAGGTTTGGCTGGTTACTACAGGAGGTTTGTTTAGAGATTTTCATCCATATCCTCACCATTGACCAAGTTGACTCAAAAAGGCTAAGTTTCAATGGTCTGATGCTTATGCGAGAAGCTTTCAGGAGTTGTAAGCTAGATTGACTACTGCTATAGTATTGTCCCTACCCGAGGGAACGAATGGTTTTGTAATCTATTGTGATGCATTTAGAGTTGGGTTGGGATGTGTGTTGATGCAAAAAGGTAAGTTCATTGCCTATGCCTCCAGGCAGCTTAATACCCATGAGAGGAACTACCCCACTCATGACCTTGAGTTGGCATCTATAGTATTTGCTCTTAAGATCTGGCATCACTATTTTTATGGTGTACATGTGGACATATTCACGAACCGCAAGAGCTTGCAGTATGTATTCAGTTAGAAGGAGATGAACTTGAGACCGAGCAGATGGCTAGAGTTTCTCAAGGATTATGACACGAGCATTCTCTACCACCCAAGTAAAGCAAACATAGTTTCTGATACTCTTAGTAGTTTATACATGGGGAGTATGACCTATTTGGAAGAGGAAAAGAAGGAGTTAGCAAAGGAAGTGCATAGATTTATGCATTTGGGAGTTCAATTTATTGACTCTAGTGAGGGTGGTACAATAGTCCAGAATGGATCAAAATCATCTCTAGTTGCAGAGGTGAAAGGAAAGCAAGATCAGGACCCCATTCTTCTTCAATTGAAAGATGAGGTTCACAAGAAGAAGATAATGGCTTTTTCCAAAGGAAGAGATGGAGTGTTGAGATACAAAAGAAGATTAAGTGTTCCAAGTATTATGGCAATCGATAGAGAATCATAGCAGAAACCCATAATTTAAGTTATTCCATCCATCCAAGTTCGACAAAGATGTATCACTACTTGAGAGAAGTATACTGGTGGAGTGGAATAAAGAAAGATATAGTAGAGTTTGTGTCAAAGTGCCCAAACTGCCAACAAGTTAAATTTGAGTACTAAAGGACTTGTAGAGTGGCTCAAAATATAGAGATCCCGAAATAGAAGTGGGAGATGATCAATATGGACTTCATTACCGGTTTACCGCGAACCCACAAATATCATGACTCTATTTGGGTGATTATGGATAGGATGACCAAATCAGCCAATTTCTTGCCGATTAAGACTACGGACACCGTAGAGGATTATACTAAACTCAGAGATATTATTAGACTGCATGGAGTTCCTTCTTCTATCATCTCAGATAGGGGAGCTTAATTCACTGCTTAGTTTTGGAAGTCATTTCAGAAGGGTTTGAGTTCAAGAGTGAATCTTAGTACTACTTTTCATCTGCAGACAGACGTCCAGGCAGATCATACGATACATACTTTAGAGGATATATTGACAGCCTGTGTTATAAACTTCAAAGGTAATTGGAATGATCATTTACCTCTTATTTAGTTTGCATACAATAATAGATTCTATTCGAGTATTCAAATGGTTCCTTATGAAGCTCTGTATGAGAGGAGGTGTTGACCACCAATTGGTGGGTTCGAAGTTGGTGAATCTGAGTTGATTGGATAGACTTAGTTCACCAAGCTATAGAGAAGGTGAAAACCATCCAAGAGAGGTTGAGGACTGCTCATAGTCACTAGAAATCCTACACTGATGTTAGAAGGGGAGATTTGAAGTTTGAAGTGTATGATTGGGTATACTTGAAAGTTTCACCTATGAAGGGTGTGATATGATTTGAAAAGAAAGGTAAGCTTAGTCCCTGCTACATTGCTCCTTATCATATTGTGAGGAGGGTTGGTAACGTAGCCTATGAATTAGAGTTGCCCCCAAAATTAGCAGCTATTCATCCCGTATTTCACATGTATATGATTAAGAAGTGTTTGAGAGATCCTTTACTTATTTTCCTTACTGAGAGAATTGTGGTGAAAGAGAGTTTGAGTTATGAAGAGATTCCAATCCAGATTCTTGATCGTCAAGTTCGCAAATTAAGAACTAAGTTAGTGGCATCTGTTAAAGTCCTATGGCAAAATTAATTTATTGAAGATGCTACATGGGAAGCTGAAGAAGATATGAAAGCTAGATATCCTCATTTATTTGTGCCTTCCGAGGATGATGTTCAAGGTAATATTCCTTACTTTAACTTTTGAGTCGATATGTATTCTTGAGTTTGAGTCATTGACTAGTTGAGTATGTGTTGTTTGACCATTTGAGTATCGGAGTTTTTGAAAAATTGATGTCTTGATGATATTCGTTATTAATGTCCCCTAGTTTCATCTTCATTCGAGGATGAATGATCCCAAGGGGGAAATATTGTAACACCCCCTCAAACGTTAAATGTGGTGTTTCAATTTTTGATGAATATGATACTACTTCTGTATTTTAGAAATAACTTTTCATAGACTAGTCTAAATTAGGTAATTGAATTTTTTTAAATAACCCCAACGTCATTACCTACAACTTTTGTGAGACCGTATCTTAAGATTCGGAGGATAAGTAGCTCAAATAAATTAATATTTTCAAGACATGGTGTAGTGATGAAATGGAGTATTTGTAGAAACAAAATAATTTCTCATGGTAGGATACGTTAAATGGGTTGATTCTTAAACAACATGAATGTAGACTTCAAGAACTACAATTCATATGAAGACACCAAATCCTAATTAGGAAGTTATCTTGTTCAAACGCAGCTCTGAAAAGGGTATTCCGTTAAAAGAAGGTTCATCTCAATAACGATGGAAAGATCTAGATCCATTTGAAATCACCTATGACATCAATAGTCCTTCATTTAACATCAACCATGACATCACAATCCTCCATTGAATTTTCAAGATCATATTTTATAATTATTTTTATTTATTGTTAGGTCCCTCGTCCCTCCTCCACACCTATAAATACCCACCTTATGTCCCTATTTTATTCATCAACCTTTTTCAAGAAACTCTTTTCTACACTTTTTTACTCATTCTCAAAAATATTTTTAGTTTTTAGTAGTGTAAAAATACTAATGCGGTGATTCTTATATTTCGGGTAGTACACAAAACTCTCCGGTGAGGAGAAAAGGCTAGGGGTTCAAGAGTGCTCATTGAGTTCATTAATTCGGAGTAAAGCTTCGGATTCCAGGTATGTAAGTCTATTCATAGCATTAGATTGATTTCGTCCATGTGTCCAATATTTAAATTCATCGTAATTGAGTTATAGTTGAGTTTTACCCTATTTCTTGAATTCTAAATGAGTTAATTCTTCTTCTATTGAGTTAGATATATTTATGCATTGAAATTATTATTATTTTTATCTCTCATATTATTGGAATTATTATTCATGACTACTTTTCCATGAGCCCAAATTGATTTAATGTTCATAAGTATTTTTATGCGTGTTTTGAGTAAAGATGTTGGCTTTTAATATTCATTGACAAAAAGAGAGATTTGAATTAATACTATATATATATATAGTTAAGTTTTAATAGAGCAAAATAATTGAGTTTAAATAAATTTAATTCTTTGGATTAAATGATGTTTTGAGCAAAATATTTTGATGAGATGTATATGATGTTTTGAAGTATAATGATTGATAAAGAGGTAATAACATGAGTTTGACATTTTAAATAAAATTTTAATAATACTAGATGATGAGGTTAATATTATCACATATTTTGGAAGTAGTATTGGGTATCGAGTTGGGTAAGATTTTAATTGACTTAAACTCCATAACTACGTAATCAGCCTAGGATGGAGGCTATGCCTCTTAAGTACCAAAAAGAGGAATTTGATAATTTGATCCAAGATGGTGATGTTCTTTACTCCGAAAAGGTATTGGATGGATGTGGCAATGATATCGCTTCGTTGTATCATCACTAGCTCATAAGTGATGGTTTTCAGTTAGAGAAACTCCCAATTAAGTAAGCATTGCTTATTATTATTTTTAAACTTGCATTACATATTGATGTTGTGATGATGTTGAGTTCTGAGCTGAGTCTTCTCGAGAGGAATTTCTTAATATTTGTTCTTACTTTCCTGTGAATTTACATACTCTTACATTCGATGTACTGACATCATTTAACATGCATCATTTTATGATGCAGATACAGGTGTTAGAGATCCACAACAGGTGCATCGTTGAAGATCATTACTTTTCAACTATTTAGTGAGTCCTTTTTGTATTCAGAGAAACACTTTGTCCTTTTTTTGTTAAGTATTATGTTTCTTTTGAGGTATCCATGGAGATGTCATTGGCACTATCTGATAGTGTTAAAGGCTTCATAGACAAAGTTTGATGAAGTTATTTGAGTAGTTCTCCTTTGAAACTACTCCTTCTTTGGATTATTTCTTTCCTTTGATGTTGATGATGGCAGGCCCACATAAGTATTCTTATTTTTACTTAAGTCTTTGGCTGATGAACGAATGAGTGATGAGACCAAGTGGTTCTCTTGGAGGCCAGAGATGGTTTCTGAGTTCCAGCCATGCCTAGGATACCCTCTCGTGGCGTGACACTCACTTAGCGGAAGACTCATGAAATAAACTCCGATTGGCACAATAAAGCACACACTTAATACTTTTCAACATAATTCGTGTAACTCAATATATATAAAATGTATGACTTAACTCAATGTTTCAAAATATACTCAAAACAATAAACGGAACTTTGTCTACTATTTTATGAAGCCTTTATGATACTAACTCTGAAATAGGTGTTGGGACAAGCTCATGACTACCTCAAACTAATACTTAAACAATTAAAAATAAAGACTCAAGAGCACCTCTGAATGCAAAGAGGTCTCACCAAAAGATAGGTAGGAACTGATCTTCAACGTGCACTGGTTTAGGATATCTATCACTTATATCTACATTATAACATGATGCAGGTCGAATGACCACAGTATATGAAATGTACGAGTATGTAAATTGGCAAAAGAAAACTTACTTAGGATACTCAACTCAAGGACTCCACTCTGAAAATAGTTCAACTCAATAAGTATGACATATGATAAAAGACAATGTTTTAAAAGATAATAATGCAACTCAGTATATAAAAATATAAGAATTTTACTTCTTGCAGAGTTTCTCTAACGGACATCCATCACTTATGACGTATATGATAATATAATGAACTGCTGTCGTTTCTATAGTGATCCAATACCTTGTCAGGGTAAGGGATGCAAACTCATCTCTAGATCCAATAAAAGTCCTCTTTTGGGATAATAAGGAGTCACCCAAATAAATGGTATCCTATCCTACGTTGGCTATTTAGTTTTTGGGGTTCGAGTTGTTCTATACTCTTACCCAAATCGATGCTCAATATTACTCTCAAAATATAATTTATTATGCTCATAACTCAAATTAGCTCAATTGGTCTATTTTGGATTTAGCTCAATAATCAACTCTTCTCAACTTATCTCTTCTCTTTTAATTAGAATAAACTCAACTCATTGCATGCGTTTAAAGAAACATTTGACTTCTTAGCTTGATTTCAAATAGGTGTTTTAAAAACTTTCACATCATTCATACTCAATAATTTTCATGCTCAAAATAGTGCTTAATAGACATTCTCAACTCATGCTCAAAATAATTCTTAAAAGGCTTCTTAAAGCTCAACTCAATTTCAAATTGATAAAAGAAAGGCTTCTAAAATTCAACTCATGCTTAACCTATTTTAAAGCAAATGATGAAAATAATTACTTATTCTTTAACTCAAACAAATACATAAAATAACAAATTTAAAATTCAATTATGGTTCATATGAATGAAACCATGAATCCCAAATCAAAAAACACAACTCAAGAAACTCATTAAGATATATTGAATATACCCAAGAACATAATGAAATTTAGATAGAAACTCAAGAATTTGCATTTATCGAAATAAAAAACTCAATCTTGAAATAAAACTTGACTATATAGAGGTGTAGAGCCCGAGGATAAACTTATTCTATCATTATGATACCCTTACATACCTGGAACAAAGATTTCCTAAGTGAAAATCGAAAGGTAGGCTTGAATTTATTGAACGCTAACTTCTCCTCTTCTCTTTAGCTCTTGCTCTAGAATGTTTTGGTGAATAATAAGGGAAAAAACCCTTTGGGTGCTGATGTGGGACAAAATTTAGTTCCAAAATAGGTTCGATTAAGTTTCAAAAAGGTGGGGAAAAGACCATAAACTCCCTCATTTAAAAAACAATTAGGCAAAATTAACCCTCTAGGTCCGCGTCGACCTGGTCCTTAGATCAAGTTTTCTAAATTTTTCCTTCACCATGACATAGAGACATCACAGACTCCACTATATTAAAATTTATTTGGTCCAAGAATAGTCTCCCAGGTTTGTGCCAGGTCCCAAGTTTGGTCCTTCGCAAAGTTTTCACTAATTCTTAGAATAAGCTAAGTAAAAATGGTACTAGGTGTTAAAATATCTCCCCCTTAGGATAATTCATCCACGAATGATGATATTAAATAAAATTTACTCAAGGCATGAATAAAATGCAAGAACTTTAAAAATATCAACTAAAAATATAACTCATACAATTTCATCAAACTCTAGAAGGTATTAACTCATAGATGGGAATAAAATATCACCTTCAATATCAACACTAGGAGGAATGAATAGATATGGGTATTTGGCCTTTATAATCTCCTCGGCTTCCCATGTATCTTCCTTAAATAATTAATTTCTCCATAAAACATTGAGTGAAGCGACCATTATGGTCCTCAATTTATGAACTTGGCGATCAAGAATTTGAACATGAACCTCCTCATAAGACAATCTATCTTTCAATCCAATAATTTTTATAGGAACAATGAGTGAAGGATCAACCAAGAATTTCTTAAGCAAAGATAAATAGAACACTGAATGAATGACATCTAACTCTGAAGGAAGCTCTAACTCATAGGCGACATTGCCCACTCCCTTTATAATCTTGTAGGGAAAAATGTAAAGCAGACTAAACTTCCCTTTCTTTCCAAACCTCATAACTCCTTCATGGATGAAACCTTCAAGTACACCCAATCATTTACCTCAAACTCCAAGTCCTTTCACCTAATATATGCGTAGGATTTTTGACTTTGCATAGTTCTCAATCTTTCTTGGATGATCCTTACACTCTCCATGGTTTGATGAACCAAGTTTGGCCCTATCAATTCAGGTTCACCAACTTCAAACCACCCAATTGACGAATCTTCTTCCATAAATAGCCTTATATGGAGTCATTTGAATGCTCAAATGAAAGTTGTTATTGTAAGCAAACTCAATTAGCAGCAAGTCGTAATCCCAATTACCTTGAAATGGATGACACCTTCTCTTAACATATCCTCAAGAGTTTGAATAGTAAGCTCTCTTGACATCTGTCTGTGCGTAAAAAGTGGTTCTAAGATTCACCTTTAAACCAAAACATTTTTGGAAAGACTTCAAAAATTGTGCAGTGAATTATTGGAAATTCGAGCACTTGGACACAAACTCTAATATGTCTACCTTCATGCCCTTTCACCAATAAACCTCCCTCGTCGTGGTACATCTTTGTAGAACCTAGGTGGATGGAATACCTAGATCTATATACCTCTGCCATTATTCTGTCTCGAAGACAATCAACACTTGGAACACACAACCTACTTTAATATCTGAGCACTCTATCTCCCTCTTTGGCGTAAGCCATCACTTTATGCTTATGCAAATTATACTTCAATTGGAGGAGAGTAGGATCCTTATCTTGATTTTCTTTTACCTCAACAACTAATGAAGACTCAACCCCATTCTGTACAATAAAATCTTTCTCATCGGAGTCAACATGATAAATTCCCAAACACGCAAGTCTATGAACTTCCTTGGCTAACTCTTTCTTCTCCTCCTCAACATGAGAGGTACTCCACATAGAAAACATGCTAAGAGCATTTTCAGGATTTTGTGATACGTGAACACATCCACATGCACGCCATAAAGATAGTGACACCAAATCTTGAGTGAAAATACTACTACTACCAACTCTAGATCATGAGTTGAATAATTTCTCCCATGAACCTTAAGCTATCGGGAAGAATATGCAATAAAATTACCTTCCTACATTAGAATACAACCCATTAAGACTCTGGATGAATAATAAATCAAAAATCCATCTATTCCCTTGAGTAAGGAAAAAATCGGAGCAACAGTCAATCTTGTTTTCATCTTTTGAAAACTCTTTTCACAAACATTAAACAATTGAAACTTAGTGTTCTTTTGAGTTAAATTTTTCAATGGTGATGATATGGATGAGAATCGTTCAAAAAATTCGATAATAGCCAGCCAAACCCAAGATACTTCTTATGTTAGTTGGGAAAATGGGTCTTGGCCATTTCTTAAATGCTTCAATCTTTTCTGAATCAACTCGAGTACCATCTCCAAAAATAATATAGCCTAAGAATGCCATAGATGCAAGCCAGAACTTATACTTTGAAAACTTATAATATAACTCATTTTCCTTAAGAGTTTGAAAAATAATTCTGAGATTGTTGGCATGCTCTTCCTTATTCCTCGAATAGATCAATATGTTGTCGATAAATAAGATCGCAAACATATCTAAATACTGCTTGAACACCCTATTCATGGGGTCTATAAATGCTATAGAAGTGTTAGTCAAACCAAAGGACATAACTAGGAACTCATAGTGACCATACCTGGTTCTAAAGGCGGTCTTTGGGATGTCACATTCTCTTACTTTCAATTGATGATAGCTCGATCTGAGGTCTATCATGGAGAAATAGCTGGCACCCTAAAGTTGGTAAAAAATATCATTGATTCTTAAATAGAGATACTTGTTCTTTATAGTAACCTTATTCAGCTGACGATAGTCAATGCACATTCTCAAGGACCCATCTCTCTATTACACAAATAGGACAGGAGTGCCCCAAGGGGGGACACTCAGCCTAGTGAATCCTTTATCTAAAATATCCTTCAACTACTCTTTCAACTATTTTAACTTGGCGGCAGACATTCTATATGGCAGAATGGAAATAGGCTATGTATTAAGAAGGACATGTAGTCCAAAATCTATTTCCCTATCGAGAGGGACTCCAGCCAGATCCTCAGGAAAGACTTCTGGAAACTCATCATAGTCAACTAACTAGAGGGATGGTGTCTCTACACTATTATCACTAAATCGAACAATGTGGTAGATACATACTTTAGAGACTAAATTTTTGGCCTTAAGATAAGAAATAAATCGACCCTTAGGAAAAGCCAAACTACCCTTCCACTCTGAAACTGGCTCATTCAAAAACTGAAACTTGACTACTTGGGTTCTATAATCAATTGAGGCATAGCAAGCATAAAGCCATTCCATGCCAAGAGTGACATCAAAGTCAACCATATCAAGCTCAACTAAGTCTACAAAAGTGTATTTATGGTAGAAATAGACTATACAATTATGGTAGACTCTATTAGCTAAATAGTTCTAAGAGTTGTTCACAAAGAATTTTGAACTTAACAGCTACATAAGGAGTCATAAAAGACAAGGTAGAGCTTGGATCAAGTAAATCATAGACATCATGAGAAAAGACTCGAAGCATATAGTAATTACATCTAGCGAGTTCTCTTGGTCATGTCGGTTGGCCATAGCATATAGACAGTTTGGACCCTCGCTTGTCCCTGAAGTAGTACCTCTCTGATTTGCTATGTTAGGTCATGTTGCTAAAGAGGATTGGGATGTATCTCCCTATTACCCTACATGTCTGATGGACAGTCCCTTATAAAGTGCCCCATTTGGACACACTTATAACAACCATTACTTCCATCTCAGAACTCACCCAAGTGGAGTCTTTCATACTTACTACAAGGCGGCTTGCATGCTGAACTCTGAGCCATACTTCCCTGGGACTGAGGGCCTTGGGCTCTGAAGTTCTTGTTACCTTAAGACCTCTGGTCATTCCTATTGTTGGCTACAGGTGCACTTGTGGTAGATGGTACATAGCCAAAAGACCTCTTCTGGAAGAAAGAATAGTTGTCATTTCCACCCTTCTGGTGGTTGCTTTCATAACTTGTGGATTTGTCTCTCCTTCTTTGTTTCTCCTCTCTATACATCTTCTTATTCTTTTCAACTATATGGGCATACACCATGAGTAAAGTGGTGTCCTTATCTGAGATCAATAAGGCTACCTGATACTCCTTCTTTACATGTCTGCCAAAACCTAAAACAAATTTCCTTATTTTGGATCTAACATCGGGAACCATGTTAGGAGCATACCTGGATAATTGAATAAGCTTTACACTATATTCTTTGAAGGTCATCCCATCTTACTTTAGGTTCACAAATTCTTCTACCTTTGCCTCCCTCAGCTCTTGCAGAAAGAAGTGGTCTAAGAATGCATTCTTAAAATCATCCCAATCTATAGGATCAACATCCTCACCTCTACTTTCTTCCTATTGATTATACAAGATATTGGCTACATCTTTTAGCTGAGATTCCTACTTGGAAGTGGGAGGCCTTGAATATGGACTTTATTACTTATTTTCCTGGTACTCGTAGGCAACAGGACTCTATTTGGGTGATTGTTGACTAAATGACTATGTCATCTCATTTTTTATTAAGACTTCGTATTCAGTTGAGGACTATGTTAGATTGTATATCCGAGAGTTATTTAAGATTAATGGTGTCCCATTTTCTAACATTTTGTATTCAAGTACTTAGTTTATATCTCATTTTTGTAGATCTTTGTAAAAGGGTCTTAATACTCAAGTGAAGCTTAGTATAAATTTTCACCCTCAAATGAATGGACAAACAGAGCATACAATTCATACTTTGGAGGACATGTTGAGAGCCTGAGTTATTGATTTAAAAGGAAATTAGGATGATTATTTTCCATTAATAGAGTTTACCTATAATAACAACTATCATGCCAGCATTTAGATGGCTCCATTTGAGGCCTTATATAATAGGAGGTATAGGTATACTATCGGTTGGTTCAAGGTTAGTGAAGTTTATTTTATAAGACCCATGAAGGATGTAATATGTGTTTGTAAGAAAAGGAGGCCAAGTCCCCACTATCTAGGCCCATACCAAATTTTGAGGTAGATTGGCAAGGTGGTTTATGAGTTGGATTTGCCTTTTATTTGGCATTGTTGCATCTAGTTTTTTATGTATCTTTATTGAGAAAGTTGAGGAACAAGGAAATAGCTTTAGTTAAGGTTTTATTTAGGAACCAAGAGGTTGAGGGTGCTATATGGGAAGCCAAAGCCGATATGATATTCCAATATCCTTATCTCTTTCCTTCTGTGCCTAGTTGAGGTATTTAGTTCCTTTGTGATCCATTAAACCCAAATTATATGTTTCATTCATTCACATGTTTTCATATTTTAACACCTCAGAAATTTAAATGTAGAAATGAGAGAAAAAACATAGAAAAATGAATTGGATCAGGGTCTACGACTCAACCTATGAGTCATTAGAGTGAATCCTAGGAGTGAACGTAATGTTGGAAATATGGTTATGGTAGGAGGTAGGTCAATGATTTAGTTTAGGACTAGTAGAAAGAGTTACGACTCATTTCTATGAGTCGTAGTTGCAAAGCCTAATTCCTACACATGACAACTTTTAGAACCTTTTCTACGACTCAACAAGATGATTCATAGAGAGGATGACAACTCGTGAACACGAGTCATAGAGAAACTTCATAGACTTGATTTTTTGGTATTTTTTAGACACTACAGGATGATTCATTTTTAAGACTCGTCGAACCTTCTACGATTCGTAAAGTGTGACCCATAGGGTCTTCCAACCAGGTTTATTGAGGGATATTTTACGTTTTTCCCTATAAGTTCCTAAATGTATGAGGACAATTTTAATACTAGGTTCCTATTATTAAGTACCCTACTTATTCCAAAACCTCTCATTCTCTCTTTAAATCTAAAAATCACAAGTGTTCTCTCCCAAAATTCCCCTTAAGGGTCTTCATCATCACCAAGCACCTTTTAGGGTTTTTTTCAAGATATAGTCTCCTTGATTAATCTCAAGGCTCTAATTCATCAAGGTATGTGGTTCTTCATCCATGGTACCTTTCACCCAAGGAACCCCAACATTTTCCCTCTAAATTTCCTATGATTCTTTCTATAAAAAGCCCTAATTTAATGATTATGCATTGAGTCTTCTTATTCATGGCATATTATATAATTATTGATTAAATTATGTATCTAATTGATATCATCTTAAGTAATTATGTATCGGTTGATAAAGGTATATGATCATGCGTGTTTTCAATCCAATTTTCATGATTTTCATAAAAATTGATTATGTATTCTAGTTTCTACTCTTATTTCAAGTATAAGATATGAATTTCATGAAAGTAATTGAAAGAGGTGACTTAGGATCTTGAATTGGTGACCTAGGAACCTAATGACATGTAATATGCAAGTATAATTTATGATATTGAAGGCTTTTACTCACATTACAATTATGATATGAAAATGAGCTACTCTATGAGTATTAAACCTATGAACAAGTCTATGATATAAGTTAAGTATGTTTACTATGTTATGTATTCAGTGGGATTTGAATTAGCACCGGATGAGTCTTGAAGTGGGGTCTCATCCTCTAGGGTCCTTACATAAAGTATTCTGTCTCATAACTACATGTCACCGTAGGATTTGCCTTTATTGTCTTCATGACTTGCCTTGTGGGGTAGAGTCTACCTTGGCAATAGATTCCCCTTTCTTCCATTTTGTGGGGAGACATCGGAATTCCATGTTATAGCTCGCATGGTCTTAGTTTCGTTTATGGATCTATCCCACATATGTATACTTTCTTTATATACACTTCATGATCTCATCTATGTCTCTTACATTCTTTGATCAAACTATGGTTTTCTCATGACTCTACTTACCCTCTTTTACATTATGCAAGTTATTTGATCATTGCATCTTATGTTTTATATTACTTGGCATGCCCGCACACTTAGTATATTCAAACGTACTAACTCTTACTTTTGCTTACATTATATTATAATTTAAGGGTCGATGATCATATTGATTCTCTACGTGACTAGTTGAGTTGCTATACTACGAAGATTTGGTGAGTCCTCACTTATTCGAGGGCGAGTTATGAGTTTGCTTCTTTCAAAAATAGGCTTTTGTTATTTTACATTGAGGGTGAGCTAGGGACATGTCTTAGCCCCCGCTCATATTGATTAGTAGAGGCTTGTTGGACACATTATCTAGAGTCTATATTGTCAAATCTCTTACTTTTTGTGATACATGTGTTGAGACTTTCTTATGTTTTTTCATCTTAGTTTACCTTATGCATGTTTACAATATGTCAAGAGGCTTGATTGGAGTCCTTTGGGGTTTTGATCATCGTATCACATCTAGGACCTAGTTTGGGTTGTGACAAATTTTGTGTTAAAGAATAAGGTTTATGTGTGTCCTAAGGAGTCCAACATGCTGCATCAAGTTGAGTCTTATTCATTGTTGTGAAGCACGCCACATCTATGAATAAGAGGCTATATGGCGTTCTTAGGAAATTATCTCTTCTTTCATGATCTATATCGTGTGATAGTGTATACTTTAAGACTTTCTCTCCCTAACGATTGTTCTTTGCAATTTTCAGAAAATGCCTCTAATAGGAAAAGTCCCTCAAGCTAATGGTCCTCTACCGACCAAGTGACTAAGGATGAGTTCCGGACACTATAATTAGGCTAGCCCAAGTTGTGGTTAATCAAACTATGGTTTTCTCATGACTCTACGTACCTCGTTTACCTCATGCAAGTGATTTGATCATTGTATCTTATGTCTTATATTGCATGACATTCCCGCATACTTAGTATATTCAAATGTACTAACATATACTTTTACCTATATTCTATCATAATGTATGGGTCGACGATCATATTCATTCTCCACATGGCTAGTTGAGTTGCTATACGACAAAGATTTAGTGTGTCCTCATCTATTCGAGGGTTAGTTAGGAGTTTTCTTCTTTCAAAAAAAGACTTTTGTTATTTTAGATTGATGGTGAGCTAGGAACATATATTAGCACCCGCCCATATTGACTAGTAGAGGCTTGTTGGACACACTATGTAGAGTCTATATTGTTGTATCTCTTACTTTTTATGATACATATATTGAGACTTTCTTGTGTTATTTCCGCTTATTTATACCTTGTGCATGCTTACAATACATCAAGAGGCTTGGTTGGAGCCTTCCAGAATTTCGATCATTGTGTCACATTTAGGCCCTAGTTCGGGTCGTGACACATATGCATTCATAGTCATGAAATGAGTTTTAAAGTAATGTTATAACTTGAGATTGAAGATTTTATGTATTACATATTTTTGGGATGTTTTGCATCCATGTTGGGTTGTTATGTTCATTTCCTATTCCATATAAATTAGTTTGTGTTTCATTCAAGGAATAAATTTTCCAAGGGGGATATATTGTAAGACCCCAAAAGATGGAAGGTCAAAAAACAAGATTTAAAAGATGTTCCAAGAAAAGCATCTCAGCTTTTTTATCAGGTGACCACCACGGACTATGTTCACAAGCCGTGAACCTAAGTACGGTCTATTTCGGCCTCCATGGTTTTCAAGGGAGGGGTTCACGATAGGGACCATGGTCCATAGTGAGCATCACATGCCGTGGTTCCCTTTGTGGTAGACACCCCCTTGAGACCCTCACATCAGAGTCCAAGTAAAGGACCATGATCACCCCACCACGGGTCATGGTGACCTTTACGAACTATGGTAATCTCTGTTGATATATCCCTGCACAACCCAAAGTTTTCAAAGTTAACGTCCATCACCACGATGGTGACCATGACCCATATTAACCATCACGGGCCATGGTGGAGGTCCATTTAGTGACTCAAATCCAGTTTTAAGTTAGGGTTATTTTGGTCATTCCTATATGTCATTAATGAATGTGGACGATTTTTGAGACTATATTCTCACTTATTAACTACTCTAAGTCCTCCTAACTCTCCATTCTCACCCTAGTCTCCTAAATCAAAATCTTCTATCTAGAAGTTTGCTCTCTAAGTCTTCTTCTTTCTCAATCAAGTTAAAAGGAAATCTTCAAGATAAAAAGTTTAATTCTCTTCAATCTAGGGTTATTAAAGGTCAAGGAATGTGGTAATTCATCCATGTGTACCTTTCACCCATGGAGTTTTAAGTTTTCTCTCTAATTTCTTTATGATTTCTTCATCTACGAGCCCTAATTTTATGATTTGCATTGGGTCTTCTAAATTATGATATATTTCAATTCTAATAGTCTAATTATGCATAATTTACATTAAATTTCATTATTTCAAGATAAATTTCAAAGTCCCATGCTATATGCTAGTTTTAAGTATGTTTTTAATGAATTATGATCATGAATTTCAAGCTATTTCAATGAAAGCTTTATGAATAGTTTTCAAGGTTAATGAATGACTCATAAAAGGTTATGAATGAGGTTTTAATGATATTTCAAGAGTGTTTATGAAAAAGGTTGACTTAATATCATTAATGATGGCTTAAGACACTAATGATATTCGTTATGAATTAAGAGTCGTAATGATGGAAGGCCTACACCACATTACATGAATCAAGTGATAATAAGCTATTTTTATGATGAAGTTTCTATGAAGTATGATTATGAAAGTTTTATAATTTATGATTATGATATGACTTGTTTCATCAGGCGCTTCATTGAAGATCGCACTTGTCAGCTTTTGGTGAGAACTCCTTTGTTTTGGAAGACTCCTTACAATTTTTTCTTTCATTATTAGTAGTTTATTTGGGCTAGATATGGTCTCATCCTAGTACATATCTTTAGAGATTAGAGTATTCATGGACAGAAGATAGAGTCTGAGTCAGTTAGCCTTTCAGTTGATGTCTTTGGAAACATTTCTTATTTCTTTTTATACTCAGATATTTTAGATAGATGTTTGAGTTTACTTTTTAGTACTTAAATGGTCACTACTTTTAAATATTCTTCTATTGAGTTAATTCTTCCACTAAATAGTCATCGAGGATAAGGGTTCGCTAGGGACAAGCACTGGTTTCCAAGTGTTGGCTATTCCTAGGGCTTAGACTAGGGGCATGACAAAATTAGAATCAGAGCATAGAATAGAAGAGTCCTAGGATGTCTATGAAGCCGTGTATAGTAGAGTCCTTCTTATCAATATGAAGCATGCTACATCTATAATAGAAAGGCTGCAAGACATTAGGAAGTATCATCCTTCTTTCATACTATAATTTAATGTGATAGAATTTAATACTATGAAAATTTCTTCAACTCGTGCATTTAAATGTTTTCAGATCATGCCTCCAAATCGTATCATCATTCAGAGTAATGTAACAAGTACTAAGCTTCCACCAACTACCATACCACCACCTTCAAGGATGCAGACAAAAAATGGAGCCCAAGTGACTAATTAACGGAATGTCAATTGAACTTAAGAGGTTCCACAAACACCTGCAACTCAACCTTCCCTTACCTTTATCTTAGAGGTAGATTTCAAAGGAGCAAGTACTATGCTCACTTAGTTGATGGCTGCTTAGTTAGGCCATTAGGGAAAACCTATCACTATATTTAGTTTGCAAGAATCTACAGCTGCTACAAGGATCAGAGATTTATTGAGGATGAACCCACCAGTGTTTACTGGGTCCAAATTAAAGAAAGATCCCCACAAATTCATTGATAAGATGTGGAAAATCTTGAAGGCTATGCATTCTACTGAGATCATAGGAGTTGAGCTTGCTTTTACCAGCTCAAGAATATGGCTAATGTTTGGTAGAATCAGGGGGAGGAGATTCATGGTGAGGATGTCAAACTATCTATTTGGGATGATATTAAGAAGACATTCTTGGATCACTTCTTTCCCCGAGAACTTAAGGTGGAAAAGGTGGAAGAGATTGTGAATTTGAAGCATGAAGGGATAACAATAAAGAATTATGGTCTTAAGTTCATTCAGCTATCAAAATATACTCCAAATATGGATCTAGATGTGAGGCCTACGATGAGAAAGATTGTCACTGGTTTAGGCAAACATGTGAAAAAGGAGTGCAAGGCCGCTTTGCTAATTTCTAACATGGACATCTCTAGAATTATGGTTTATGCACAATAAGTTTAGGAGGATAATAAGAAGTATAGGGAGGAGTATCAAACCAAGAAAGAAAAGTCGGCAGGACATAAGGCTAATCACTAGAAGAGTGATAATGAAAATAACTGCATCGATGCTACATAAATAAAAATTATTAGACGCGTCAAGACCCAAGAAAAAACCTAGACATGACACAAAAAATAAGATCCCAAAAGATCCTAACAATCCACTAAGCATAGCATTATAGGATAATCGAAAGTAAAACTCAATTGTGGAAGATAATTCCCAATATAAGAGTCTTGATAAAATAGAATCTACACATAAAAGAAATCTAATACAACATCTATGAATACGGGAAAACATACAATGTCTAACATCACATCTAGTAATTATAGACAGAGGCATAGAACACACCTTAACTCAATGTAAGACCTAGGAAATGGAAGAGTTGGAAAATGGAGTAGGAAAGGAAAATCTCATAAAATTACAGCTTTTTGCCTTTCCTGAGGCTCTTCTGGGCTATATAAGGCACCATGGCAAGTGAAAATTAGTCATGGAAGTCACCTATAAAAGATGACTAAGGACATAGGTTGTATGGACCCTTCTACAGATCATGAATGGAACCACAGCTTGTGAAGGTGTATCATGGAAGTGATCAGGAAAAGGGAAAAATAGAATGAACTCTATAAAAGGGTCTACAACCCGTAGACAACTTTACTGGTTGTAGAGTGGTTCGTGAAAATCGACCCTTAGAATCGTGTGTGAACCATTCTTCACAAAACTTTTCCTGACCCTTGAAGCTTTAAAGAAGTAGTGAAGTAGCCTGTAGAAGTCAACTCTTCTAAGCCCAAATTCCCCCTTCAGTTCTCAATCCATTTCACGGACTGTGAAGGGTTACTCGGTCAGTGAAGATCATCCTTACAGGGACCTATTTTGTGATTTTCCAAGGGTTGTTTTGGCCTTTCCACTATTATTTTAATTTTATATTTGGGACATTTTTGGTGTATACTTCCAAGTCTAATAACTACCTCAAACCCTCTTAAATACCTCATTCTCTATTATTCATATAGCACAAAAAAATCATATCTCTAGAATTTCTCTCCCAAGGTTCAATCTTCTCCTCCAAACTAGGGTTCAAGGTACATGCTTCATCTATAAGGTTGTAAGCTATACTTCATCTAGGTATGTTGAAAATTCATCCATGGATCCTTTCCATTCATGGAGTCCCATAGATTTTTTGAATTCTCTTTTTATGAATTATCTTCTATGTTTTTATGAAATTGCATTGGCTAAATTCAATTATGATTTATTTCAATGATAATGATTCAATTATGCATGATTCAAGTTTAGTTGTATGTTTTCAATTAAATTTTCCTAGATCCATGCATTGTGCTAATTTAAAATATGAATTCATGGAATTATGATTATGAATTTGTGAAAAGATTTATGAATGGTTTATGATGATGGTGAATTATTGTTTCAAGTATGTTTTTAACCAAGTATAAATCGTTGTGAAAGGATTTTTCACCTACTCATAGATTCATAAAGGAGAAAGGTTTTCTCATACTTGTATGAATCATGATGTTAATGATTTACTCTTATGACTATTTTATGATGTGGATTGGTAGTTATTATTGCTTTTCCTAATGTTATTAATGACTATGATTTATGAATTCCATGAAGCACTGAGAGGACTTTGAGGTGGGCCTCGGTTAAGAATCTCAAGTAGCAACCTAAAAGAGCTCTAATAGCTACCTCTAGTCCCAAACTACGTGCTCCCATAGGTTGCCTTGATTGGCCTAGCTAATGGATACACATATAGTTCAGAATGAAAGTAATCCCTTGTGGTTAAGTTTTATTTTACTAATAAGACAATCTTAGAATAGAAATATATTAATATTGTGAACAAAGGTCAATTCATCTCATGCCTTAAAGCTCAGAAAATGATTTCGAAAGATTGCATTATCATCTTGTACGGGTTAGGGATACAAATTCTAAAGCTACTATTTTTGAATCACTTTTAGTTATGAATGACTTTCTAGAAGTATTTTTCAAACATCATCTAGATATCTCTCCCAAAAGTGAGATAGACTTCGGTATTGATCTTCTTCTTGATACCCAGTCTATCTCTATACCTCCTTACTATATGGCCCAGATAGAACTTAAGGAGTTAAAAAATGAGTTGAATGATTTGTTGGATGAAGGGTTTCATTAGACGAATTATCTCTCCATGGAGTGCTCTGGTTATGTTTTTCTAGAAGAATGATGGTTCTCTTCAGATGTGTATTGATTATCAAAAATTGAACAAGGTCACAATTAAGAATAAGTATCCCATTCCAAGGATTGATGACTTATTCGATCAACTTCAAGAAGAAAGTTAATTTTTAAAGATGAACTTTCATTCAGGTTATCATCAACTCTAAGTTAGAGAGTGTGACATTCCAAAGACGACATTTAGAAATCGGTATGGTCACTTTAAATTTTTGGTTATTTATTTTGGACTAATAAACGCTCCTACACCTTTTATAGATTTGATGAACATGCTGTTTAAGTAGTATTTGGATATGTTTGTTATTGAAATCGTTGATGATATTTTGGTTTATTCTCCAAATGAAGAAGAGCCTGCCAATCATTTGAGAATTGTCTTTCAAATTCTCAAGGTTTATCAACTATTTCTTAAATTTAGCAAGTGTGAGTTTTGGTTGAGGTAGGTTGCTTTCCTTGGCTATATTATTTTAGTTGAAGGTATTATGGTGGATCTTAAGAAAATCAAAGCAGTTAAGAATTGTCCTAGATCTTTGTCTCCTTTTGATAGTCACAATTTCTTAGGCTTAGCCGGTTATTATAGACAGTTTGTAGAAATATTTTCTTCTACTACATCGCCCTTGACTATGTTGACTAAAAAGAATGTGATATTTCAATTGTTTGAGGTATATGAGAAAAGCGTCCAAGAGTTAAATCATAGACTTACTTTAGCTTCTGTGTTAACTCTATTGGAAGGGTCTGATGGGTTAATCTCGATTGTGTTATGATGAAAAATGGTAAATTGATAGCTTATGCTTCTAGAAAACTTAAGGTGCATGAAAAGAACTATCCAACCCATGATTTGGAGTTAGCGGCGATTGTGTTAGATTTGAAAATTTTGAGACACTATCTTTATGGTATGCATGTTGATTTATTCACCAACCATAAAAGGTTGCAATATGTGTTAAACCAAAAGAATTTAAATCTCCGACAAAGGAGGTGACTTGAGTTATTGAAGGATTGTGATATAAGTGTATGGTACCATTGGGATACAATGAATGTGGTTTATGATGCTCTTAGTTGATTGTCCATGAATAGTATTGTCCGTATTGAGGGAGAAAATAAGGAGTTAGTAAGTGATGTTCATAAGCTAGCTCATTTGGTTGTGCGCTTGGTTGATTCTGAGGATGGTGGTGTGGTTGTATAAAATAGTTTTGAATCATCTCTTGTGGCAGATGTTAAGGCAAAATAAGACAATGATTCTACTTTGGTGGAGTTAAAGAAAGTAGTTGTCAAAAAAGCCATTGAAGATTTCTCCCAAGAGGAAGATGGTGTGCTTAAATATCAAGGTTGATTGTGTGTTCCCAATGTTGATGGCTTGAGGGGAATGATATTGTAATGAGCTAATATTTTGTGGGATTCTATTCATCTAGGTTCCATGAAGATGTATCGGGATTTGAGGGAAGTGCTTTAACGGAATGACATCAAAAATGATATGCAGAGTTTGTGACCAAATATCGTAATTGTAAATAAGCAAAGGTTGAATATTAAAAACTAAGAGGTTTAGCTCAAGACATTGAGATTCCTACTTGAAAGTGGAAATACTTGAATACGGACTGGATTACATGTTTACCTCATACTCATGGACAGCATGATTCGATTTGGATGGTTGTTGACCGAATAACTAAGTTGACCTATTTTCTTCCCGTTGAGACTTTCTATTTAGCTAAGGACTATGCTAGACTTTATATTTGTGAGTTGGTTAAGCTTCATGGTATTCCATTATCTATTATTTTAGACCGAGGTACTTATTTCACATCATTGTTTTGAAGGTCTTTCCAAAAAGGTCTTGGTACTCAAGTTAAGTTGAGCATAATTTTTCACCCTCGGACCGATGGACAAACCGAGCATATAATTCATACCTTAGAAGACATGTTGAGAGATTTTGTAATTAACTTTAAGGGTAATTGGGATGATCACTTGCCATTGATTGAATTTTCCTATAACAACAGTTACCATTTTAGCATGCAAATGGCTCCATTTGAGAGTTTATATGGTAGGAGGTGTAGGTCTCCTATTGGATAATTTGAAGTTTGTAAAATGTCCTTTATGAGACTTGAGTTGGTTCATGAGGCTATTAAAAAGGTTAGACGCATTAGAGAAAGATAAAAGACTACACAGAGTTGGCAAAAGTCCTATTCGAACGTGAGGAGAAGGGAACTTGAATTTCAGATTAATGATTGGATTTGCTTGAAAATCTCATTTATGAAAGGTGTGATATGTTTTGGAAATAAGGGAAAGATTAGTTGCCGATATGTTAGTCCATATCAAATTTTAAGGTGGATTGGAAAGGTGGTATATTAGTTAGACTTACCTTTAGAGTTGGCATTCGTACATCCGGTGTTTTATGTTTCGTTCTTGAAGAAGTGTGTTGGTGATCCTAGCTCAATTGTGCCTTTGGAAAGCTTTGGTGTGAAAAAGATCTTATCTTATTAGGAGATTTGGGTTGAAATTCTAGACCAGCAAGTCGAAGGTTGATGAAAAAGAAAGTAGCTTCCGTTAAGGTGTTATGAAGGAACCAAGAGGTTGAGGATGCTACATGGGAGGCCGAATTAGATATGGTTTCATGATATCCTCATCCTTTTCCTTTTGTTCTATGTTGAGTTATGATCATTCCTTCGAATTCATACATTTCAATTATTCTCATATTTTCATATGCATGCATGTTCATGAAATGAGTTTTACAGTCATGTTTTAGCTAGGGATTGAATATTCTACGTTTTTATATAGTTTGATGCATCCTTGCATTTATGTTGGGTAGATAATCACTTTTTGTATCATAGTCATTCTAGCTTGAGTACCATTTGAAGATAAATATTCCCAAGGGGGAGATATTAAAAGACCCAAGAATTTGGAAAGTCAGAAAATACAGTTGGAAAGGAAAATCTTAGAAAATCGCAACCTTTTACGAGGCCCTTCACAGTTTGTATAAGGCACCATGACCTATAGAAAGGGGTCACGAAAGTCACTTTGAAAATATGACTAAGGGAAGAGGTTTTGCAGACCACTCTACGAAATATGAAAGGAACCACGGCCTGTGAAGGTGTCCTATAGAATTGATCAGGCATAGGACAAAATAAAATGAAGTCCACAATAGGGTCTACGACTTGTAGACAACTTCACAGGCCGTAAAGTGTTCTATGTAACTAGACCTTAGAATTCTGTATAAACCATTATTCATAGATATCCTTTTGACCCATGGAGCATTTAACTAGTCGTGAAGAAGCCCTTAGAAGTCAAATCTTGTAAGCCTAGGTTCCCTATTCCATTCATGATCCAGTTCATGGACCGTTAAGGGTTACACGGTCTATAAAGATCATTTATCCAGGGACCGATTCACTAATTTTCCTATGGGTGTTTGGTATTTTCCCTATTATTTTAATTATGTATTAGGATATTTTGGGTTATAATTCCTAGTGTATTAATGTAAGAATCCGTAAGTCGGAAAGTTGGAAACAAAGAGAAAATTCTCAAATCCTGAACTGGACCCAAGTTTACGACCGTCTCCACGAATCATAGAAGTTCCTATGACTTATAAAAATGACTCGTAGAGGGAGTTGTGGTGGTTATTCATGAAAAACCTTAAAAGGAGGTGCTACGACTAATGATTACAATCTGTTCTTCAGTAGACAACCCATAGAAAGCTCCCGTAGGATGACTTCAGAGGCCTTGACTTAAAGATTCTTCAAGACCAAGTGGACAACTTGCTAGGATTTTTTTTAGAAGTTTTTATGGGTCGTAAGAATGAATCATAAACAAAAATTTGAGACTCTCCAATTGCAGGCTTTTGGGACCTACATAACGAGCAAAAAAGACGATTCGTAGACAAGTTGATGGGCGAAAAACCTTACCTGTTCTAAAACTCCAGAGACTCAATTTTTAGAGCTATTCCCAGACTAGCAGGATGAGACTCTTCATCCCTTAGACGACCCATAGAATTTGGTCCATAGGGTCATACATCTGAGTTTAATGAGGGGTAATTATGTCTTTTCCAAATTTTGGTTCAATGAATCAAGACACTTTCATGGGAAAGCTTAGAGTCTATAAATATTCAAATTCCTCTCATATTCAATTCCTTCTCTCAAAATTTCTCTAGGTAAGAACTCTCAAAGTCTCTCAAGATTTCTCCCCAAATTCAAGATAGGCTTTCTAGATTTTTTCAAGGTTCTTCTTCAATTCTTAGTTAATTCAAACAAGATATGTGCGGATTTATTCATGGGCTATTTTCACTCATGAAGTCCCAAAGATTTCTCAAGTTTTCATTTAATTTATAATTGATTATGAAACCTAGTTTTGATGAATTGCATTAGGCTGATTTAATTCCATTATTAGATGTCATCCATGACCATTATATGCATGTTCTCATATAAATTGCATGATTTTATGTTGAGTTTTTGATTCCCATGCATAAAGCTATTTTCAAGTTATGATTATGAGTTAAAGATGAGTTTATGAGTTGATCATGAGTTAAATGATTTACAATGAAAGTTTTCAATGATTTAAAGTTGAGATTATGATTTCAAAGTTGAAGTTATGATGATGATCAAAGTTAAGATCAAAGGGGTTATTATAGTGTAATAAGTCCAATTGTCACACAAGCATGTTTAAGATGGTGATAAGAAAAATTCTCATATAAATTGCATGATTTTAAGTTGATCTATTGATGCCCATTTATAAAGCTATTTTCAAGTTATAATTATGAGTTAAAGATGAATTTATGAGTTGATCATGACTTAAAAGATTTACAATAATTTTTTTTAATGATTTAAAGTTGAGATTATGATTTTAAAATTGAAGTTATCATTATGATCAAAGTTAAGATCAAATATGTTATTATAGTGTGATAAAGTCCAATTCTCACACAATAATGTTTTAGATGGTTATAAGGAAAATGGATCTTATGGCATATTGATTAAGTTCCTTTACTTGTTCATGCATACCTCACAAAATACTATGCATAATTGTCCTATATTATCTAATAATGCACGGATGAACGATACTCACGACCATCCTATTCATGGCTAGAGATTATCCTAGATTCTGAAGGAGTTGGTGAGTCCCTATCCTATTGAGGACATGAATTTTATTCATGTTTCTATCATTTTGAATTTCTTCTATTGTTAGAGTGAGTTAGGAGCTTGTCCCAAGCCCCCATCAAAGACTAGACTAGAGGCATGTTTAGACGTCTTATGATGTAGTCCGATTTTGGACGTCTAATGAGTGACTTCCCTTAGTGACTTTCCCTTGATGGTTACTTCTTCTTGTATTTATCCTATTCTTTACCTTATGTATTCTAAAATGGCTTATGGTTGGGGTCCCTCGCATTCTGATCGCCGTATCATGACTTGTCCCTAGTTAGGGTCATGACAAACTTGATATCAGTGTAAAAGGTTTAGAAGAGTCCTCGAGAGTCTAATATCTATCATTAATTAGAGTCTTATTCATTTATGTGAAGCGCTCCACATCCATGAATAGGAGGCTACAAAACTTCTTATAAAAAGTCTCACTTCTTTCATAATCTATGTCGTGCGGTAGAGTGGTTAAGTCTTTTTTCTCTAACACTTGTTCTTTGTAATTTTTAGAACATGCCTCCACGAAGATACACCGTTAGAAGAAATATGTTTGAATAGGAGCAAAAAGCTCCGAATGACCCTATGAATGATCTAGTTTCTAAGTACTTGAAATCAAAATAAGAGGCTCGAACCATTTCTTCTTACTCGTTTTCAAATTCAATAAATATTGGTTGATTGTATAGTTTATTATAGTTCTATGATTCAGAGTATCCTTTCCTATTTGATCCCTTTGAAAAATATTCAAAGTTGCGATCGAATATATTTATTAAAAAGAATTGATTCAATACATTTTCTCGATCCCTATCCCATAGGTAAAGTGTTTGAATCAACAGAGAACCTTTTCTTCTGTATGAATTGATATTATTTCATTCCAAATCCTTCCCGATACCTCCCAAGGAAAATCTTTAATTTGGATTCCAAATTGATAGGTTAGTGTGAGCTTATCTATGCGGTTATGCACTCTTTGAATAAGAATCCATTTTCTAAAAAGACAGTTCATTCTCAAGCTATTACGTCTCAAGTTAAACATGAGGTAGTTTCTCCCATTAACTCAAATATTGGTACAACAGCAATAAGGGTTCGTAATTTCATAAGGATGAATCCTATGGAGTTATAGAGTAGTAAAGTTGATGAGGATCCATAAGAGTTTGTTGATGGCATCCATAAGATTGTCGAGATCATAAGGAATATTCCCATTGAGAGAACGGAGTTGACTTCGTACTAATTAAGGTGTGTTGCCCAAATTTTGTTTGATCAATGAAAAAGTGAGAGGCCTAGAGAGGGGGAGCCCATGACTTAGGATAAGTTTAAGGGGGTGTATCTTCATCTTATTTTCCCATTAGGGTTGAGGAAGGCTAAAGTGCAAGAGTTTATCAACCTTAAGCAAGGTGGTATGAGTGTTAGGCAGTATGTTCTCAAGTTTTCTCAATTGTCAAAGTATGCTCCATTCATGATTACTGACTTAAGAGCTCGTATAAGCAAGTTCGTATTGGGGGTGTTGCATATGATAGCAATAGAGTGCAAAATGGCTATGTTGATTCGGGAGATAGATATATATATACTTATGTCCTATGCGGAGCAAATAAAGAGTGAGAAGCTAAAGGTGAAGAATAGGGAGTCCAAGAGGCTAAGGACCGATGATAGTGACTTCTCCCATGCCAAGTCCAAAAGTGGTGGATGTTCTCATTTTGCAAAAAGTACTCCGGCCAAGGGTCATCTAATGCCACTACTCCAAAATTTTACAAGTATAGGGTGCCCAACCCTAAATCTCAAAGAGGTGCTCCTATAGGCCAAGTTACTCTCGCATGCAAGAAGTGTGGTAGGATCCAGAAGGGCGAATGTTTATCCGGATTGAATGTGTGCTACTGGTGTGATAAGACAAGTCATTATGCTAAGGAATGCAAGGTCAAAGATGCTCATCCTCAAGGCCAAGTTTCTGAATGTGGCCAAGTGCAACCAAAGGGTTGTCAACGCAATAGTAGGTTATATGCTCCTCATGGTTGGAAAGAGGTGGAGGAGACCCCCGATGTTGTCATAGGTATGTTATTGGGTCTTTTACTCTGATGCTTATGCTTTACTTTATTCGGGTGCATATATGTCTTTTGTCTCCCCTTATATGGCCATCAGATTTAATGTCAGTCCCGAGATATTGTTAGAGCCTTTCTTCATTTATACTCACGTAAGTGAGTCGGTTATGGCTAAAAGAGTCTAGAAGTTTTTCAGTTATGGTCTTCTATAAAGTTATTTTATGTGATCTATTTAAGCTTGAGGTGACTAATTTTGATGTTACCTTGGTATAGATTGACTATATTTATGCTATGCTTTTATTGATTGTAGAACTCGAGTGGTTAAGTTCCTATTTCCAAATGAACCGATCCTAGAATGGAAGAGTAGAAATTTTGTGTTTAAAGGTCATTTCATTTCATGCTTTAAAGCTCAAAAAATGATTTCCAAGGATTGCATTTATCATCTTGTGAGGGTTCGAGATGAAACTCTGCTATCTTAGAGTCAGTCCCTATTGGAATTGAGTTTCCGGATATTTTCCCCGATGATCTACCCAGTGTCCCTCTCGAAAGAAAGATTGATTTTGGTATAGACCATCTTTAAGATACTCAACCTATTTCTATTCCTCCTTACCAGATGTCTCTGGCGGAGTTAAAGGAGTTGAAGGATCAATCGAAGGACTTGTTAGATATAGGTTTCATTAGACCAAGTATATTCCCTATGGGGTCCTCTCATATTATTTGTTAGAGAGAAGGATGGTTCACTATGTATATGCATTGACTATCGACTATTGAACAAGGTAACCATTAAGAATAAGTATCTAATTCCAAGGATAGTTGACTTATTTGATCAATTACAAAGGGAAAGTTACTTTTCCAAAATAGACCTTTATTCTGGTTGTCACCAATTGAGGTTGAGGGAGTGTGACATTCTCAAAATGGCATTACGGATGAGGTATGGACATTACGAGTTTCTAGTTATGTCGTTTGGCTTGACCAATGCTCCTGCGGCTTTCATGGACTTAATGAATAGAGTGTTCAAGAAATGTTTAGATATGTTTGTGATTGTATTCATTGATGACATTTTGGTTTACTCTTGGAATGAGGTGTAGCATGCTAATCAATTGAGAATTTTGTTTCAAACTCTAAGTGACAAGTAACTATTTGCAAAGTTCAACAAATGTGGGTTTTAGTTAAGGGAGGTGGCTTTCCTTGGTCATATTTTGTTCGGTGAAGAGATTATGGTTGATCCAAATAAAACCGAGGTGGCTAAGAATTGGCGTACACCATTATATCCTTTGGATATTAGGAGTTTCTTAAGCCTATCCACATACTATAGGATATTTATGGAAGGGTTTTTGTCGATCTCGTCACTTTTGACCAAGATGACTCAAAAGAAGGTAAAATTTCAATGGTCCGTAGTATGTTGAAAGAGTTTTCAAGAGTTGAAAGATCGTCTCAATAGTGGATGTGTTCACTGACCATAAGAGTTCACAATATGTGTTTAAGCAAAAATATTTGAACCTTCGGCAAAGGAGATGGCTTGAATTATTGAAAGATTATGACCTGAGTGTGTTATACCATCTGGGAAAGGCAAAGGTGGTTACCGATGCATTAAGTAGATTGTCCATGGGTAGTATGGCATATGTTGAAGAAGATAAGAAATAATTGATTAAAGATGTTCATAGATTGGCACATTTAGGTGTGCATTTGGTTGATTCAAATGATGGAGGTGTTCTAATTCATAATGGTTCGGGATAATCTCTTATAGAGGATGCTAAGGCTAAGCAAGACCAATATCCAATGTTGGTTGAGTTAAAGAATTCAGTTGCCTAAAAACTCCACTGAGGCTTTATCCTAAGGGGAAGATGGTGTGCTACGTTATTGAGGTCGTTTATGTGTACCCAATGTTGATGGGTTGAGAGAGTTGATATTAAATAATTCCCATAGTTCACATTATTCGATTCATCTGGGTTCCAATAAGATGTATTGTGACTTGAGAGAAATTTATTGGTTGAATGGCATAAAGAAGGACATAGCAGAGTTTGTAGCCACGTGTCCAAATTTCCAATAAGTTAGAGTTAAGCATCAAAGACCGGGAGGTCTAGCCCAAGACACTGAGATTCCTACTTGGAAGTGGGAAGATATGAAGATAGATTTTGTAACAGGTTTACCTCATACTAATAAGCAACATGATTCCATTTGAGTTGTTCTAGATCGGATGACCAAGTCAGCTTATTTTCTGCCGGTTATGTTTTCCTACAGTGCCAAAGATTATGCTAAGTTGTATGTTTGTAAATTGGTAAGACTTCATAGTATGCCATTGTTAATCATATTGGATTGAGATACATAATTCACTTCAGACTTTTGGAAGTCATTTCAAAAGGGTCTCGGTACAAAGGTTAAGTTAAGTAACGCTTTTCATCTTCAAATTAATGGTCAAGCCAAAAGAACTATCCAAATGTTAGAGGATATATTAAGGGCATATGTTATTGATTTTAAAGGAGGTGGGGATGAACACTTGCCTTTGATTGAGTTTTCCTATAATAAAAGTTATTACTTTAACATCCAAATAGCTCCTTTTAAATCATTGTATGAGAGGAGATGTAGATCTCGGTGGATGGTTTGAAGAAGGTGAGATGGCCTTGATCGGTCCAGATTTGGTGATGGATGATATGGAGAAGGTAAGACTCATAGGGGAAAGGTTGAAGACGAATCAAACTCATCAAAAGTCCTAATCCGATGTTAGGAAAAGAGATCTTGAGTTTGAGGTAGATAATTGGGTCTATTTGAAGGTTTCACCCATGAAGGGTGTAATGCACTTGGCAAGAAAGGGAAATTGAGTCCTAGATACGTTGGGCCTTACAAAATATTGAGACGTAATGGCAAGGTGTCTTATGAGTTAGAATTACCACTTGAGCTAGCTATGGTTCACCCAATATTTCATGTGTCTATGTAGAGGAAGTTAGTGTGTGACTTACAAAGAAGTTCTGGTGGAAATCTTAGACCGACAAGTTAAGGAACAAAGAAGTTGTGTCTGTCAAAGTTTTATGGAAGAATCAAAAAGTAGGGAGTGCAACTTGGGAGGTGGAGGCGGATATGATGAAACGATACCCATACCTCTTTCTCTCTACTCAAGCCTAAAGTATTAAGTTGTTCTTATTCAAGCTAATGGAACTCTTACGTATTTAGTTCCTCTTATATCATTCATATCTATGCATGTTCATGAAAAAGCTAATTTTAAATTCATAATTTTATGTTAGATTGAAGTTTTCATGTTCCATGCATTTTAAGAAGTCATCATGTTCATGTTGGGCTACTAGTCCTCCTTCCGTATCCTTCCTTTGATAAATTAATCTCATTCGAGAATGAATGTGTTTAAGGGGGTGATATTGTAAGAACCTGTAAGTCAGAAAGTTGGAAACAAAGAGAAAATTCTCAAATGTTGAATTGGACCAAGTTTATAACAATCTCTACAAGTCGTAGAAGTTCCTACGACTTGTAGAAATGATTCATAGAGGGAGTCGTAGTGGTTATTCATGACCAACCTGAATGGGAGGTCCAACGACTCATGATTATGGTCTATTATTAAGTAGACGACTCGTAGAAAGCTCCTGTAGGATGA
Source organism: Solanum dulcamara (assembly GCF_947179165.1). Classification (NCBI taxonomy): domain Eukaryota; kingdom Viridiplantae; phylum Streptophyta; class Magnoliopsida; order Solanales; family Solanaceae; genus Solanum; species Solanum dulcamara. Next base: position 15,069,171 of record NC_077241.1, read on the forward strand.
CTTTAGAGTCCTTGATTAAAAGACTTATAATCAAACTTCAGAGAATCCAATTGCAGGTTTTTAGGACCTGTAGGATGAGAAAAAAGGACGATCCTTACACAACTTGATAGGCCGTAAACCTTATCCATTACAAAACTTTAGAGACTCAATTTTCAGATATTTTCCTAGACCTGCAGGACAAGTTATTTAGATGATCATCATCCCTTAGACGACCGTAGGAGTTGGTCTGTAGTGTCACGGACTTAGGCTTCAACTAAGACCTCCGTGTGGTACTTGACAACTTACTCATGAATCTTTCACGATCTTGTAAGCTCAAGTAATCCTTTAAGACTAGATCTCTAAGGGAATGCTAGATTGTAAGAAAGACAAGAGATCTTTTATGAAGAAGGCTTTGTATTACTTGGAAGAATGCTTGATTTCTTGATGGTTTGCTACAAATGAATGCCCCTCTATTTATACTACTCCTAAGGGGACTAAGTGTAAATAAAATTTACTGTACAAGTCCCTCCATAATTACAAAGAAGTCCCTACTTTAGAACTCTCTACACACTTTAGAGAATTCCAAGTCTTTCAAGACTTCTCTACAAGCTTCTACAAGAATGTAAAGTCTTCCACTAACCTCTCCAAGACTCTAGGTTCTTCTACCTTCTTCAAGATCAAGTGGTGGGTCATAAAAGTCTCCCCTACCTGATGTGGCGATGACCGCGACGTACTTCTACTGCAAGAACTCCTGAATTTTGTCTTTGAACTGCCATAGGTCTTCATATCTCTCCTAGGTGGACTCCTCCGGAGATTGTCCCTTCCAATGGACTAACAACATAGCAGTGTCCTGTTGTCCCTATTTCTGCTTGGCTTGGTAGTCTATAATATCCTCGATGTCCCAATCATAGGAGGCAGTAATTGTGATCGGCGCCCGATTTGATTCTCCTCAGCTAGGATCATCCTTGTCCTCGTGGGACGGCTTGAGGACACTGGCATTGAAGACAGCATGAACCTTAAGATACGGTGGTAGCTCCAACCTATATGAGATCTTGCCAACCTTGGCAATGATCTTGAACGGGCCCTCATACTTTCACACCAGGTTGTGATGCACACCTCGCAATGCCTTAAATTACCTTGGGTTGAACTTGACCAAGACCATGTCTCTAACTTTGTAATCCATAGGACGACGCTTGCGGTCGGCAAACTTCTTTATCTTCTTCGCTGCCTTGTCCAAATAAGACTTGGCAGTATCGATCTATTTCTCAAAGCCCTTGGCCATGTGATAGGCCCCCAAACAGTTGCCCTCTAATGCAGCTGGTAATAAATATGGAGTTTATGACTGTTGGCCTGTGGCTAGCTCAAATGGTGTCCGCCCTATGGCCTCACTCCACTGCAGGTTGTATAAGAATTGGGCTACGTCCATTAGCCTCGCCCAATCCTTCTGATGTAAGCTCACAAAATTGTCTCAAGTAGCACTCCAGCAAGGCATTAACTTTCTCCGTCTGTCCATCGGTCTGCGGGTGGGAACTAGTGGAGAAGTGCAGTTTTGTGCCAAGAATCTTGAACAATTCTCACCAAAAGTTCCCGGTGAAGCGTGGGTCTCTGTCGCTAATGATGTGCCTTTGTAATCCCTAATACTTTACCATGTTCTTGAAAAATAGTGTGGCGGCCTCCTTAGCAGGGCAACCTACCGTGGTGGGTATGAAGCTGGCATACTTTGAGAGCTTGTCCACCACGACCATAATTGTCCCGTACCCGTCGGACTTCAGCAAGCATGTGATGAAGTCTATGGTCATGCTCTCCCATGGATGCTTTGCTATGGGCAGGGGCTCCAAGAGTCCTCCTGGTTGACGCTGCTCTACTTTGTCTTATTGGCACACAAGACAAGTCTGCACATAGCTTTCAATATCATCCCGCATGCGTGGCCAGTAGTAAATTACCTCAATCAATGCCCTTGTGCGATGCTGCCTTGGATGTCCGGCCCATAATGTGTCGACTTTCCTTCATGATTCTTCACCTAATAGTACTAAATTTTGGCATATAGATCCTTCGCCCGGCGGTAAGCAAGAGTCCATCTTCTACCTAGAAGCGTCTTGTCTTGCCATGAACGGCTAACTCCATAAGCCTCCTTCCCTCTAGATCATGCTGCAGACCATCCTTGATTGCATCCTGGATGTCACAATGTGCTGTAGTGATGGCAGTCAACTCAAACTTCCTGCTTAATGCATCGGCCACAACATTGCCTTTGCCCGGCTTGTATTCCAACTCGTAGTCAAACTCAGCCAAGAAATCTTACCACCTAGTTTGCTTCAGGGTGAGCTTTTTTTATGACTGGAAGTAGCTAGTGGCCACATTGTCGGTCTTGAATAAGAACTTAGAGCCAAGTAAGTGGTGTCTCCACGTGCGTAGGTAATGGACGATGGCTGTCATCTCCTTTTCCTGTATGGTATACCGCTATTCTATCTCGTTCAACTTGTGACTCTCGAAGGCAATAAGGTGCCTCTCTTACATCAATTCTCCCCCAATGGCATATTTGGAGGCATTTGTATACACTTTGAATGTCTTGGAGAAGTCAGGCAATGCTAGGACCAGCTCCTCTATTACGGCAACCTTTAGGTCTTCAAAGGCCTTCTTGCACTCCTCGCTCTATACTCATGACTTATTATTCTTCAATAGCTCAGTAAGTGGAGCGGCTTGGCGGAGTAGGTGCTTATAAACTTACAGTAATAGTTAGAAAGTCCAAGAAAAGATCTAAGTTTGGTTACCTTTGTGGGTGCGTCCCACTTTTTGATGGCCCAAACTTTTGCCTCGTCCATCTGTAGCTTTCCCTGGCTTATAACATGTCCCAAGAAGTGCACTTAATGTTGGGCAAACTCGCACTTCTGCCACTTGATGAAAGCTCATTCTCGCGCAAGACTTGGAATACTTTCTTTAGATACTCCACGTGCTCCTCTAGGGTATTTCTATAGATTACCATGTCATCCAAGTAGACTACCACGAACTGATCTAAGTAGGGGTAGAAGATCTTGTTCATTAGTGTGCAAAAGGTGGCGGGTGCATTGGTTAGGCCAAAGGGCATTACCAACCACTCATAAGCTTCGTACCTCATCACACATATTGTCTTCGGTTCATCTTCCTCCGCTATGCGTACTTGGTAGTAGCCCTTCCTTAGATCCACCTTGGTGAAGTATTTAGCCTGTCCAAGTCTATCAAACAAGTCGGCAATGAGTGGGATGGGATACTTGTTCTTCATGGTCACCTTGTTGAGGGCCCGATAGTCTATACATAGGCATAATGAGCTATCCTTCGTTTTTTGAAATAACACCAGTGCGCCATAAGGTGCCTTGGATGGATGGATATGACCGGCCTCGAGGAGCTCCTTCAACTTCTTCCTCAGGTGCTCTAACTCGGGTGGAGCCATGCGGTATGACAAGTATATGGGCGGCCTTGCTTCTGGCTCCAGCTTAATCCTGTGCTCTACCTCCTACCTCGGAGGTAGGTGTCTCGATAACTCTTCGGGCATCATATCCTTATTTTCTGCAAGCACCCTCTCTATGCAAGGTGGTAATGTCTCCTTAGAACCATTGTCTTCATTCAAGCTCATAATGGTGGCTACGAACGTTGGCTCTCCTTTCTTTAGGCCCTTCATAAGCTGCATGGCCGACAAGTGGGCTTGTTCTTCCTTCTTCGGCATCTTGACTAGAGGTACCATGCAAGGTCTCTCTTTCTCCTTCACCAAGTGTTGTTGGAGGTAGGGATCGATCATTGTGTGGTACCATTGGAAGAATTCCTACCCAAGTATAATATCAAATATATCTAAGGGGGCAACTATAAAGTTTGTCTTACCTTTCCACTTTCCCAACGTGATGTCCACTCTATGAGCGACTCTGTACATAAGAGTTAATGGGGAATTGACCATCTTCAATCGGGTGTTGCTTGGCCCATAACTTAGCCCCAACCTTGTTGCCGCCATCTTGGTCATAATATTGGCTTTTGCTCCGAAATCCACCATAGCATGAGCTGCTCATCTATTTATGGATATGTTAACATACTAGGCAGAGTAATCCCCCACCTTCTCAGCTTGCTTTGTGATGGCTCTACATAGCCCGATCATGCCTAGATGAGTCGTGTCTGAACCCTTCCCTAGTTCTACTTCCTTATCCTTTCGCTCCCGTAGTATGGCACCAAGGTTCTTCATATCCATACACCTAGCATAGTCGTGATGACCTCCACATATGTAGCAGCCACTGCCCTTCATGGTCTGCTCTTTTCTCTTTACATAGCCCTATCGCCTGAACCTCCTACCGTCGGACTTGTTGGCATCATGGCTTCTGAGTGGAGGATGTTTCTCTTTGCCTTCGCTCTGATCTCCCCCACCTTTGGCATGACTACTCCTTGTTTCTTTGCCCTTGTTCTTTTCATGCCTGTCATGCTTAAAGTCCGTCAGGGCTTCAGCTTGGGTGATGGCCTCATCGATGGTGCTGAATGGACGGCGCTCCAAATCCATCTTGGCCTAACTCTACAGCCCATCCATAAAGTGGAAGATTATATCTTTATCTGTAAGGTTGGGGATTTGAAGTGTAAGGATAGTGAACTCCTTCACATAGGCCCGTATGCTACCTATTTGCTTCAGCTCTCGGAATTCGCATTTTGCCTCATAGATGACATTGTTGGGGAAGAAATCCTTTTTGAATTAGTCTCGGAACTTCTCCTAGGTGTGGATAGTGCATAGACCCTTCCCGATCTCAGACTTCTTGTGCTTCCACCACAATATGTCCATCTCTGAGAGGTATAGCACGACCGTGTTGATCTTTGTCTTGTCATTCCTCACTTTGTTACACTTGAAGTAATTCTCCAAGTGCCGAAGGAAGTTCTCCACCTCTTGTGCATCACAGGCACCTTTGAACATCGGTGGCTTGGGAGCCTCAATCTTGGCCTCCCAGTCCGCTCTGGACGTCATGCATCTCCCAGCATCTATGTCTCCTTTGAGTGCTGCCATCTCGGCCCTCATGGTCTCCATCGTGCTTAAAGCATCCATGAGCAGACACTCTAAGAAAGTGATCTTCTCCTTCATCTAATACTCGGCAGCCTTGTGCACCTCCAACTCCTTCCGGATATTGTCTTTCTCCTCAAGGGTGAACTCCTCTAGAGACTTGAACTTGTTGTCGAACTTGTTCAAATGCTTTCCCAATATATCTACAGCTTGTCAAGAAGCATCCACCCTTGCGATCTACTCCATGCCGAGCATGACGTCTATGGGCTCCTCGTCTCGCTCATTATCGCTCACCTTAGTGGCCGACGGAGAGTAGGATGTTAGTACCTCGCTTGGTGTAGGCTCAAGCAGCACCTCCTTATTTCTCTTAGAGTTCTTCTTTCCCTTGCGGTGCTTCCTTCCAACATCTTACTTAACGTTAGTGGTGGTAGTGGAATTGATGTCTCCCCCACTTTCCATATCCCTTAGTAGAACCTCACTCTGATATCACGTTGTCACAGACTTAAGCTTCAACTAAGACCTCCGTGTGGCACTTGACAACTTACTCACAAATCTTTCATGATCTTGCAAGCTCAAGTAAGCCTTTAAGACTAGATCGCTAAGGGAACGCTAGATTGTAAGAAAGACAATAGAGCTTTTATGAAGAAGGCTTTGTATTACTTGGAAGAATACTTGATTTCTTGATGGTTTCCTACAAATGAATACCCCCTTTATTTATACTACATCTAAAGGGACTAAGTGTAAATAAAATTTACTATACAAGTCCCTCCATATTTATAAAGAAGTCCCTACTCTAGAACTCTCTACACACTCTAGAGAATTCCAAGTCTTTTAAGACTTGTCTACAAGCTTCTACAAGAATCTAGAGTCTTCCACTAACCTCTCCAAGACTCTAGGTTCTTCTACCTTCTTCAAAATGAAGTGGCGGGTCATAAATATGAGTTTAATAAGGGGTAATTATATATTTTTCAAAGTTCGGTTCAATGAACCCAGACACTTTCATGGCCAAGTTCAGAGTCTATAAATATTTAAATTTCTTCAAATTCCCCTCCTATTTAATTCATTCTCTAAAAATTATCCAAGATAAGAACTCTAAATGTGTCTCAAGGTTTCACCTCAAATTCATGCTAGGGTTTTCAGATTTCTTCGAGGTTGTTCTTCCATTCTTAGTGAATTCAAGCAAGGTATGTGAGGATTGATGTATGGGCTCTTTAACCCATGAAGTCCTAAAGATATTTCAAGTTTTCATTCAATTTATAATTTATTATAAACCCTAGTTTTGATGAATTGCATTGGACTGATTTAATCATTTTTTAGATGTTATCAATGATAATTACATGCATATTCTCATATGAATTTTATGATTTTAAGTTGAGTTATTGATGCCCATGCATAAAGTAATTTTTAAGTTATAATTATTAGTTAAAGATGAGTTTATGAGTTGATCATGAGTTAAATGATTTACAATGAAAGTTTTCAATGATTTAATGTTCATATTATGATTTTAAAGTTGAAGTTATAATAATGATCAAGGTTAAGATCAAAGGTGTTATTATAGTGTGATAAGTCCAATTCTCATACAAGAATGTTTAAGATGGTGATAAGGACAATTTCCCCTGAAGTTATGGATTTTTATGAGTCACTAAGTTATATGAGTTATTCCTAATATATTTTAAAGAGAGATTGATAGGCAGTTAGTATCTTTCTCGATTAGGTTATAATCATATTTTTATGAGATTCCGTTGGGATATTGACTAAGTATCGAAGGAGATATTAGTTAGGGTTCGATTTTATAATGTAGTTATTTAACCAAGAGAATCCTAGTAGCAACCTAAAGTTCCAAAATATGTTACTCGCATTGGTTGCCTTCATGGCGTAGCTAGTGGATCTACATAGCCCAGTTGAATAGTTACTTTTGGAGTATGCCTTGGAAAGATAGCTTCCCTTGTTCCGATGCAGAAGTCATCGCCCTATTTTGATGTAGGATTTATCAAATTCCAATTAATAGCTCGCATGATCTTAGATATCGGTTAATGGTCCTATCCCACACAAGTTGGAGTTAAGGTTATGATATGTCAAGTTATAAGTTTTTGATAAAGTTTTTATGATATGCATTGAGCATGAGTTTCTTATGTTTTAAAATTCTTTTAAGCTTTACTCAAGTTCATTATGATTGGGCATGCATATTATGGCATATTGATTACGTTTCTTTTCTTGTTCATGCATACCTCACATACTTAGTACATTTAAACCTACTAACGTATAATTTGCCTATATTATCTCAAAATGTAGGGACGGACGATACTGGTGATTATATTTCTAGATTATGTTTAATTCATGTTTCCATCATTTTGACTTTTTTCTATTGTTAGGGTGAGCTAGAAGCTTGTCTTAAGCCGCCATCAAATACTAGACTAAAGGCATGTTTAGATGGCTTATGATGTAGTCCGATTTTGGGTGATGTTTACTTCCTCTTGTCTTTATCGTGTTCTTTACTTTATATATGTGATGTATGCTAAGATGTCTTATGGTTGGGGTCCCTCACATCTCGATCATTGAGTTGCGTCTTGGCCCTAGTTAGGGACGTGACAATTTACTACCCCAAACCCTCCTAAATCCCTCAGTCTCTCTTATTCACTTATCACAAGATAATCATCTCTCTAGATTTTTCTCCCAAGGATCAATCTTCTCCTGTGAACTAGGGTTAAGGTCTAAGTTTCGTATTAAAGGTTCTAAGCTAGACCTCATCAAGGTATGTTGGAAATTCATCCATGGAGTCCCAAAGGCTTTCGAAATTCTCCTTTTATGAATTATCATCTAATCCTATATTTTTATGAAATTGCATTAGGTGAATTCAATTATTGTGTGACTTCAAAAGTTGAAAAGTTAGAAAACATAGTTGAAAGGAGGATCTTAGAAAATTGCAGCTTTGAGGCCCTTCACGAACCCCTTCTTGGGCCATATAACGGACCACGGGCCATGGAAGACCATTGTGATAGAGTATTGGGCATTGGGGAAAATGGAGGAAGGTTTATGGACCCTTCTATGGACCATAAAAGAAACTATGGCTCGTGAAGGGATCCTGCAGAGATGACAAGGAAAAGAATATATTTGGGCAAAGTCTACGAGAGGTTTCACGACCCGTAGACCTCCCCATGGACTATAGACTATTTCATAAAAACCCAACCTCCAAAACCTTGCAAGAGAAATTCTTCACAGGGCTCTTCAAAACCTATAGAGACCTTCACGAGCCATGAAGGATCTCATGGAAACAAACTATTCAGGCCAAGTTCAACCCTCCAGTTGATGACCCATTTCACGAACCATGGTGGGTTTAAAGGTCCGTGAAGATGACCCATCCAATTCCCTCATACGGTTATTTTAATGGGGTATTTTAGTCTTTTCCCTTTACTTAAGTAATGAATTGGATGATTTTTAGAGATAAATATATTCTATTAACTACCCAAATCCTTCTAATTTCCCTCATTCACTCTCATACACCTAAAACATAAATCTCCTCTCTAAAAAATAGAGTTTAAAGGAGGATCTCAATAAATTATAGTATTTTGGCCCGTCATGATCTGTATAAAGGTCCGCGGGCTATGGAAGTCACCATTGTGGAGTACTAGACATAGGGGGAAAGGGAGGAAGGTTTAGGAATCCTTCAATGGACCATGAAAGGAACCACGACCCGTGAAGGGGTCCCGTGGAGAGGACCAGGAAAAGGAATGATTTGGGCAAAGTATCGAGAGGTTTCATAATCTGTAGACCTCCCCACAAACTGTGTAAAGGTAAAACCCAACCTTCAGGACCTTGCAAGGGCTATTCTTCACGAGGCTCTTCACGAGGCATAGATCCCTTTACAAGCCATGAAGGAGCCCGTGGAGATAAAATCTTCTGGCCAAGATCAACCCTCTAGTTAATGACCAACTTCATAGACTGTGGTGGGTTTAACGGTCTCCGAAGATGGCCCATCCAATTATTTTAAAGGGGTGTTTTTTTTTTTAATTATTTCATTAATAGATTTGGATGGTTTTAATGGATAAATCCTTGTCTATTAACTACCCCAAACCCTCCTAATTTTCCTCATTCAATGTTATACACCCAAAACACAAATCTTCTCCTAAGTTCATCTTCTTCCTCGAGCAAGGTTTCAAGGAATTTCAAGTTCAAGTCTCCAATTCAAGTGCATTTAGAGCATTTATTTAACTAGGGTATGTGTGAATTAATTCATGGATCCTTCCATCCATGAAGTCCTAAAATATTTTCTCAAATTTTTCTTCTATGAATTATTTTCTAGCCATAATTCTTATGAAATTGCATTGGGTCAATTCCATTATGGGTTATCTCATTATCATTGATTTAATGATGCATGATTCGAGTTTTAATTACATGATTTCAATTGATTTTCATGGAACCATGGCCTATGCAATTTTCAAGTATGAGTTTAATGGATTATGATCAGGGAATGATAAAGGATTTTCATGAATGATTTATAAATGGCTATCAAGGACTTATAAATGACTCATAAAAGTGATGAATGCTGATGAATTATGGTTTCAAGTATGTTGTCAAGAAAGTATAAAGGTTTTGAAGGGTTTTCCTTACACACTCATGTTAAAGAGGTGAATGATTTTCTTACTAACTTACGAATTCATAAACACAAAAGGTTTTCTTGTATGAATCATCATGTTAATGTGCTACTCTTATGACTATGTTGTGATGTGGAATTGTATTTATTATTGCATTTCTGAATTAATTTAATGACTATGTTTTCATGAATTCCAATGGGATATTGACTAAGCACCTAAAGGACTTTGAAGTGGGTTTCAGTACAGAAGCTCAAGAAGCGACCCAAGGGAATTCTAGTAGAAACCTCTAGTCCTTAACTATATTTCCCCCATAGGTTTGCCTTTTGGCCTAGATAGTGGATCCACTAATAGATCAATGTTAAAGAGGTCCTTACAAAGTCTACCTTGACAAGTAGTCTCTCTCTTTTTGATGTGGGAGTAACACCAGATTCCATTTCATAGCTTGCAAGGTCTTAAGTGTCGGTTAAGATCATGTCTCACAAATGTATTTGAAATGGTATAAGTTCTCGTGATGTTTATGATGCATTGACCACATGATTATGATACATTTCAAATGTTTTCAAGTCTTACTCATATTTTAAGATATTGGTCATGCATCAAATGTTCATATTGACACTGTCCAATTGTCACTGTTCATGGATACTTCTCACATACTTAGTCCATTATATGTACTAAAGCATATTTTTTACCTATATTGTATCATAATGTAGGGTCTGGCGATCATCACGCACCTCCCATTCATGGATAGAGCTTGAGTAATATTTGTATTTGTATTATTGGTAAGTCCACATATTTTGAGAATGCGACATTTATATCTTCTCTATATTCCTATTACTTTTTACTTTCATGTTAGTGAGCTAGGAGCATGTCCTAGGCCTCGTCTAGATGAGTGGAGGCATGTTAGATGTTCATGGAGTCTATGTTGTCTTTATCTTTTGGAGTTTCTTCCTCCCTTACCGAGTAATTTATGATGAGACTTTATTTCCGCACTTATGATTTAGCCCTATTAATTCGTTTACCTTATGTATAGTCATGTATGATATACTAAGAGGCTTGGCTGGAGTTCTTAGGGATTTCAATCACCGTATCATGACTAGGGCCTAGCTTGGGTATGACAATTATGATTTATTTCAATGATAATGATACAATTATGCATGATTCAATTTTAAATGCACGTTTTCAATTAAATTTATATGGACCTATGCATTGTGCTAATTTCAAGTATGAATTTATGGAATTATGATCATGAATTAGATAAAAGATTTTTGAATTATTTATAATGATGATGAATTATGATTTCAAGTATGTTTTCAAGCTAGTAGAAATGGTTGTGAAAAGATTTCTTACACATTCATGTAAGGGTGAAAGGTTTTTACACCTACTCATGGATTCATAAACATGGAAGATTTTCTCATACTAGTATGAATTATGAGGGAATTTTGAAGGGTTTGGGTAGTTGTATGACGTTAATTTTTTCCAAAATGACATAGTTTAGGTGTTAAACTAAAGGGGAAAGTCCAAAATAACCATAGATTAAATATGCTAGAATTACCATATGGGAAAGATCTACAGTCTGTAGCACTTCCTATGGCCCATGTCTTTGGTCTGTAGAAACTCTGACCAACATTTAAGGCTACTGGAATTCACACTTCAAGCCTACGACCCAAGTATATGGGTCATAGATACCCCCATGAGTCGTAGGGACCTTTCTCCCTGCATACTTTTGAAAACCCAAAAGCTCAACTCTATGAATCTCACTGTACGAGTCATCTACAACTCATAGAACCTTATATGGTCCATAGGACCTTCTCGTGGAACCTTAGCTATAGGAAATTGCAACTTCTCAGGGGTTTTCTAACGGACCTTTCTTCGTATTGTAGGACCTCCTACAGTTTGTAGATGGTCCTCGTAGGCCCACCCATAAACTTCCAGATTTCTCCCAACTATCAGGGCTTCCTATGACTACCTTCATATGACTCATATGTCTTCCTACAGGCTGAGGTCAGCTCATGGATACCTGCACCAGTACAACTTCTGAAATATTTTCTTTGGTTTTTTTCTTTTGTTTTGGCTTTCTAACTTCTGGAGTGTTACAATATCTACCTCTTAGAAATATTCGTCCTCGAATTGGACTCAAGCTAGCATGAATAGAATAGGAAAAAAGATCTAACAAGCCCATATGAATGAAAAACACTTCAAAATGCATAAAACCATGGATTATTAAACCCTAAGCTAAAGCATGACTTAAAATCAATTTCATGAACATGCATGTGTATGAAAACGTGAGAATGACTGAAATGCATGAATCTAAAAGAGTGAACAAGAGGAAACTAACTACCTCAAGCTAGAATAGAGGGAAAGATATGAGGATAATGAGACATCATATCGGCTTTGACCTACCATGTAGAACCCTCAACTAGTTGATTCCTCAAAAAACACCTTGACAGAAGCAACTTCCTTATTTCTCATCTTCCAAACTTCACGATCTAAAATATCAATCAGAACCTATTCATAAGATTGACTCTCCTTCATGCCCACACTTTCCAATGAAATAATAGATGTAGGATCACCAATACATTTCTTCAATAAAGAGACATGAAACACCGAATGCACCGATGCTAATTCTGAAAGCAAATCAACCTCATAAGCTACCTTACCAAAGCTCCTTAAAATCTGATATGGGCCTAAATATTGGGGATTAAGCTTCCCTTTATTACCAAAATACATCACACCTTTCATAGGTGAGATTTTTAATTAAATCCAATCATCAACCTCATACTCAAGCTCTCTCCTTCTCACAACTGAATTTGACTTTTGTCAGCTTAGGGCAGTCTTCTCACATCCATATCTGCACAAAACAACTTTGGCCCTATCAAACAATCCTTACCAACCTTGAACCATCAAATCGGAGATATACACCTCCTATAGTATAATGCCTCAAATGGAGCCATTTGGATACTCGAATGATAACTTGTGTTATAAGAAAACTTAATTACTGGAAAATGGTCATCCCAATTACCTTGATGTTGATAACACAAGCCTTCAACATATCCTTCAAAGTCTAAATAGTCTATTTGGCTTGACCATCGGTCTAAGGGTAAAAATTTGTACTAAGCTTAACTTGAGTACCATGAACCTTTTGAAATGATCTCCAAAACTAACATGTAAACTGAGTACCTCAGTCTAAAATAATAGACTGTGAAACCTCGTGAAGCTTAACCAACACTTGAATGTAATACCTAGCATAATCCTCAGCTAAATAGGAAGTGTTAAAGGGAAGAAAATGCACTAACTTAATGATTCTATCAATAACAACAAAAATCCAATCATGTTTTCTACAAGTACGAAGCAAAACTATAATAAAGTCCATATTCAAGTCTTTCCACTTCCAAGTAGGAATCTCAATATCTTGAACTAAAGTCCCTATTTGTTTTCTCAACTTTCACTTGTTAACAATTAGGACACTTAGCCACGAATTCCATAATATCATTTTTCATGTTGCTCCACGTATAAATTTCTCTCAAATAATGATACATCTTGGTGGATCTCAAGTGAATAGAATATCGAGAACTATGAGCTTTGGACAATATCATTTCTCTCAAGCCATCAACATCTAAAACACATAAGTGACCTTGATAATGATGCACACCATCTCCCCCTTAGGAGAAAGCCTCAATTGCTTTTTCAGAAGCCAATTTATTCAGCTTAACTAAAGTCAGATTACTATCTTGTTTTGACTTTACATCCGACATAAGAAATAATTCTGATCCATTTTACATAAAAACACCACCATCCTTAGAATCAATCAAATGAACACTCAAACGAGCAAGTCTATGCAAATCTTGAATTATCTCCTCCTTCTCATCCTCAATTTTAGCAACATTGTTCATGGACAGTTTAATAATTATATCAGCAATCACATTTGCCATTCCTCAATGATAGAGAACACTCCTACCATAATCCTTCAATAACTAAAGTCATCACCTTTGTCGAAGGTTCACATAATTTTTCTTGGAAACATACTACAACTTTTTATGACATTGAACACATTTACATGAACACCATAGAGGTAGTGAATCCAAATCTTCAAATCAACCACCACCGCCGCTAACTCCAAGCCTTGAGTTAGGTAGTTCTTCTCATGAACCTTAAGTTACCTATAAGGATAGGCTATCACCTTACCATTTTGCATCAAAAAACAACCAATAAAAATCCTTGAGGCATCACAATAAACAATGAAACCATCAGATCATTCTAGTAAAGTCAAGACTGGGGTCGAATTGAGTAGATTTTTCAACTTTTGAAAACTCTTGTCACATGCTTCATACCATTGGAATTTCATCTTTATTTGAGTCAACATTGTAAAAGGCAAAGAAATAGAGGAAAATCCTTCCACAAACCGTCTAAAATAACCAGCTACGCCCAAGAAACTCTGAATATCTTAAGGAGAAAGAGCTCTAGGCCAATTCTTAACTATCTCAGCCTTCTTAAGATCAACTTGAATACCATTACCAGAGATCATATGGCCAAGAAATTCCACTGATGTCACACCCCGAGCCTACACCCTAGTCATATCGGCACTTAAAAAACATTGTTGGTTCCCAAGCAAACCCTTGTTCTGGATAACCCACTAAGTAGAAGACGTAACTCATAAGAGCATAAGTTCAACTCTCAAAACACAAGTCTCAAAATGTTTTGTATGTAATGTAATTAAATAAAATAAGATTTAAACATAATCTCTAAATTAACTAGAAGAACTCAAACTTTGTTTGTCTAGTCTATGAAGAGTCTGAATACTGACTTTGAATAGGTATTGGGAAAGGCTCACAACTATCTTAATATATTAATAATGTTAAGACTGGTAACAAAGACTTAAGATGGCCTCTAAAATGCAAGGAGGTCTTACCAAAAGATGGATGGAAATTTGATCTTCAATGGTGCGCCTATTGAGTATCTCTATTGCATGTGTTTGCATCATAATATATGCAGAACCAAATGGCATTAGTACAAGGAATGTGCGGTATGTAAAATAGCTAAAAATAAACTTACTCAAAGATACTCAACTCAACCAAACTCAATGGATGCTCAATAAACTCAACTCAATAAGCATGCAATATATAAAATAGACAATGCTTTGCAAAGAAAGTAGATATTTAATGTAACTTAGTGAAATAGATAATTGTTTCTCTTTGGGAAGTTTCTCTAACCGACAGCCATCACTTATGAGCCACATGATGATACAACGAACAATTGTCATTACCATAGCTATCATATACTTTTCCAGATAAGGGACACAACTCATCTCATGGATCCATATAAAAGCCCTCAATGAGGCTATGAGGAGTCGCCTAAATGAATGGCACGATCTTATCCTATGCTGGCTACATAATTTATGGTGTTTGACTTGTTCTATGTTCTTACCCTAATTTGTGCTCAATACTACTATCCAAATATATTTATTATGCGCATATCTCAAGTGAATATATATATTCAATTAACTCATTTAGTCTCATTAAACTTAATAACTTGTCTCATGTCTGCTCTTTAAAAAGACTATATTCTCAACTAAATAAATATATTTAAAGCATAATTTGACTTATCAGCTCAATCTCAAAATAGATATTTAAATGCATTAAAACTCAACGCATTTAGACTCAAAAATGCTCATGCTAAAAATAGTAATTAAGAGACTTCTCAAAACTCAACTCATGCTCAAACTCTTTCTCAATCAAAAGATGAAAATATATCATTCTTTAAACTCAACACAATGCATAGAAATAATTAATGAAACTACTCAACAAAGGGTTCGTGTGAATGCACACATGAATGATAATCTCAAGAACTCGACATATATATATATACACACACAAATAATAACTCAATAAAGAATTTCATAGATAACTCAAGAACTCAATTTGACGGGATTAAAACTCAAACTCAAAACTCAACTTGGCTAAATAATTGTCTGTGGGGGGATAATGGGCAATTTGACAGCAAAAGAATTCCATATTGAGATAAAACTTCGAATCAATCATTTTTCATGTAGATGTAGGGTACAAGAATGAATTCAGTTCAACATCGTGTTTAACCTTACATACCTGGAAGTTCAATGATCTAAGAAAAATTCAAAGAATTTGGTTGAACACTTAAACCCTAGTTTTTCTCCTTCTATATAATTCTTTTTCTCAAAAATTTATAAATATTAATGAGAGAAAAAAACTCTTTGGGTACTGATAAGGGGATAATGTTAATCCCAAAACCTCTGAATTAAGTTTGGAAAATATGGAAAATGACTACTTTACCCCATATTTAAAATGGATTTTGGTCACCTACAGATATTTTTACGGATCATAGAAGTCCAGTTGCAGACACTTGGGTCCAAAATAGGACATTACTAGAATTTTTTCATTGGGTCTACGACCAACGTTTTATGGGTAGTACATCCTAATATGGGTCATCGAGGGACTCTCATGGACTGCACTATAGGAAAATGGGTTGGGGTCTATGAACCCCTTGATGGGTTATACAAAGTTTTACGGGTCATACACCCATTCGTAGGACCTAAGTGCACATTTTAGTAGCTATTGAAATGTGTCACTCGACTCCAAAATCGACCCTATGGGTCATATAATAGATGAAGAGTTATAACACTCACTCGTAGAGCTGATACTCGAGACTTAAAATTTGGCTAAGTATAGAGGGGTTCCATAAGCCTCTTCTACAGCTCATAAAACACTCTACATGACATAGAGTAGGTCATAGACCTACTGGCAGTTGCTTTTGTTAGTTTTCTTAAGGATCTAGGAATTTATCTAAGATAAAACTATATGGGTTGTTAGAATGTAAGACCTAGGAAGTTGGAAAGTCAAGAAAATAGAGTTAATGGAAATATCAAAAAAAGCTATACTAGATACCCTTCATGGTCCATTATCATGAGGCATGAAGCTCATACGGGTCGTGATGGGCAGCGTAGTGGAGCCTTGGAAATTTGGGAAAGATTGAGAAGAAGTTCATGAGAAACTCCATGGCACGTGGTGAGGACCATGACCGTAGACCCTTTCATGAAGTTAACCCCCAAGACCTTTGAAGTTAATTAAAGACCACGTTAGGGTCTATAGTCTATGGAGCCCTTGATGGATCGTGGTGCCCTCCATGAAGACAACCTCTCCTAAGATGAACTCACCCTCAGGACCACGGCCTCCACCACAGACCATGGTAAGCTTGACGAACTGTGGTGATCGTTCATCCAAAGGTCCGACAGTTAAGTTTAAGAGGTGTTTTGGCCTTTTCCCTATTATTTCATTAATATACCTGGAATTTGTTATAGATGATTTCCTAGCCTATAACTAATTACTAACCCTCTCATTCTCACCCTGACATCCAAATCTCAAAATCTTTTTTCTAAAGGTTTCTCTCAAGGTAGATCTTCTTCCTCAAGGAAATTCCAAGGGATTTCAAAGTCAAGTCTCTAATTCAAGTGCAATTTAGGGATTCTAACCTTTAAGGTATGTGGGAATTCATTCATGGATCATTTCATCCATGGAGTCCCAAGTATTTACTTCTATTCTCTTTATAAAATTTCCTTCTAAATCCTTAATTCTTATTGCATTGCATTGAGTCTTCTCAATCATGATTTATTTCATTCTTTTTTGTCTAATTATGCACAATTCACATTAAATTGCATAATTTTAAGTTAATTTTCATTGACCCATTCCATATGCTATTTTCAAGTATTTTTTCAATGATTATGATCATGATTTACAAAGAATTTCTATTAATGATTTATGAAAATTAATCAAGGAT
Organism: Solanum dulcamara; assembly: GCF_947179165.1. Taxonomy (NCBI): domain Eukaryota; kingdom Viridiplantae; phylum Streptophyta; class Magnoliopsida; order Solanales; family Solanaceae; genus Solanum; species Solanum dulcamara. Next base: position 15,086,541 of record NC_077241.1, read on the forward strand.
TATGAATAAGTAATGAGAATAATGAATGATGATGAACTATGAACTCAATGATGTTTCAAGCAATATATAAATGTTGTGATGTGTTTTCCTTACACATTCATGTTAAAGATGATCAATGAGATATTTTTATGATTATTTTATGATGAGGATTGATAACTATTATTTTCTTTTCTAATAATTTTAATGACTATATTTTCATGAAATCCATTGGGATAATGACTAAGCATCGAGAGGAATTTAAGGTGGGGTTTGGTCCGATAGCTAAAGTAGCAACCTAAGGGAATCCAAAGTAGCAATATAAGGGAATCCCAGTAGCAACCTTTAGTCTCTCCCTTCTTAGTGTGAGATAACATTGGATTCTATATTGTAGCTCATATGGTCATAAGTGTCAGTTAAAGGTCTCATCCCATACCAAGGTATTTGGAAGTTCGCCTGATAAATATTTGATGCATTGACCACATGATTATGATGTTTAATTATTTTCAAGGTTTTACTCATGTTTTTAAGATAGTGGCCATGCATCCCATGCTCATATTGATTATGTCCTATCATCATTGTTCATGCATACTTCTCACATACTTAGTGAATTTCATGTACTAATGCATATTTTTTGCCAACATTGTATCATAATAAAGAGTTGGATGATCATCACGCACATCTTATTCATGGCTAGAGTTGAGTTTACTTACTCCTATTATTGGTGAGTCCTCATGATTTGAAGAAAAGACATTTTATTTTTATTGGTTATTATGACTTCTCATCTTTTATTATGGGTGATATAAGATCTTGTCTTATACCCCCATCTAGACTAGTCAAGGCATGTTAGATATTCACGGAGTCTATGTTGTAGTATCCTTCGATATTGTTTTCTCCTTTCTTTGAGATATTTCTATTGAGATATTTCTTCAGCATCTAAGGTGTAGCTTTATTGTTTTATTTTTCTTATGTATGCTCATGTACGATATTATAAGAGGCTTGGTTGGGGTCTTTCAGAATTCTAATCATTGTATCACACCAATAACCTAGTTTGTTCATCATAAACATGGTATCAGAGCACAAGGTTTAAACTGTCCTTGGGAGTCTAAGATGCCGCGTTAAGTAGCTACTTGTTCATTAGTGTGAAGTATGCCACATCTATGAATAAGAGGCTGTGAGGCATTCTAGGAAAAACACTTCACTTCTTTAATGATCTTGTCATGCCGTAGAGTTAAATAATAAGGCTTTTCTTTCTAACGCTTTCTCTTTGCTATTACAGAATTATGCCTCCAAAAAGAATCCCCATATGAAGGAATGTCAATGAGGAGAAACAATCTCCCAAAGCTCTAAATGACCCCTTAAATGAGAAAGTGTCTCATGTGGAGATCCAAGCCACTTTCCTAATTCTTTCTCAAGTTGTAGCCACACAAGCTAGTTAGGAAGTAGTAGCTCCCACGAACCCAAATGTGGGTATGATGGCTAGCCGAGTTCATGACTTTACTCAGATAAACCCTCTTAAATTCCAGGCTTGAAGATGGATAAAGATCCACAAGAATTCATTGAGGGCATTGCTAAGATTGTTAGCATCATATGTACTAGTCTAGTGGAAAAGGCGGAACTAGCAGCTTATCAACTCAAAGTTATTGCACAAGTTTAATACGAATAATGGAAAGGTGAGAGAGTTAGAGATGATGGTCCTATTGAGTGGGAAGATTTAAAGGGTATTTTTCTTGATTGTTTCTTTCCATTGTATTTAAGGGAAGCAAAGATTCAAGAGTTCATCAATATGTGCAAGGTAATATGAGTGTGAGGGAGTATACCTTCAAGTTCACTATGTTGTGGAAATATGCTTCTCTTATGGTCACTGATCCAATGGATGGTATGATCAAGTTTGTTTTTGGTATGTCTAATTTGGTGGTCAAGGATTGTAGAACCGCAATACTTATCAAGGAGATGGACATCTCTAGACCTATGACACATATTGAACAAATAGATGTAGAGAAGCTCAAGGAGATATCTAAAAAGGAGTCTAAGAGGTCTCAAAAGGATAGTGGGAATTTCTCATATGGCTAGTCTGGAAATAGTGGTCATCCTTAGTTTCATCAAAAGTATTCTGGTCAATATTGTTCAAACACTTCAGCTCCAAAATTTGATAAAGATAGGGTACCCAACCCTAAGGTTCAAGGATGAGCTCAGAGTGATCAGGTTATCCTTCCATTCAAGAAGTGTGGACGAAACCACAAGATAAAATGCTTAGTAGGATCCAATACATGCTATAGATCTGAAAAATTGGGTCATCAGGCAAAGGATTGTAGAGGCGGTACTAGACCAAGGATTAAACTCAGGCTGTAGGCCGACAAGATCAGGGTGGTACAACTTTATGTGGCAATCAGCGCCAAAACAGATTTTATTTCCTTTAGACTCATCAGGAGTTAGAATATTCTCCCTACATGGTGACTAGTATGTTAAAGTCTTTAACTTTGATGTTTATGCAATGTTATATCCGGGTGCTACTCTATCATTTGTTACTTTTTATCTTTGGTATAAAATTTATTATTAGTCTTGAGATCTTATTAGAACCTTTCTCAGTCTATACTCCTGTTGGTGATTTAGTTGTGTCTAAGAGAGTCTATAGAAATTGCCAGTTATCATTTTCCATAAAATCACCTTAGTTAATCTTATAGAGCTTGATATGACCGATTTTGATGTTATCATTGGTATGGATTGGATTTATGCATGCTATGCTTCTATATGTTGTATAACCTATTTGGTTATGTTTCAGTTTCCTAATGAGTTAGTCCAAGAATATAAATGTAGCAATTTCATGTTTAAAGGTCATTTCATCTCGTGCCTTAAAGTTCAAAAAATATTTTCCAAGGGTTGTATATATCATTTAGTTTGGGTTAGGTATATGAATTTCAAAGATCGTACTCTTTTTAGTTTTGGTTGTTAATGAGTTTCTGAATTTTTTCCTGCTGATCTCCCAGATATCCTTCCCAAAAGGAAAATAGAATTTGTTATCGATCATCTCCTCGATACCCAACCTATTTTTATAACTCCATATCGAATGGACCTAGCAGAAATGAAAGAGTTATAACATCAATTGAAGGATTTATTTGATAAGGATTTTATTAGATCGAGCATCTCTCCATGGGGTGCTCTGCTTCTCTTTGTTAGAAAAAGGGATAGTTCTCTCTAAATATGTATTGAATACCAGAAATTGAACAAGGTCACAATTAAAAATAAATATCCATGGTGAAGATGCCTTTTGGTAGGATTTTATTTTTCTTTTTATGTAAAGGGAGAGTCTCCCATATTTATCATTTCCTAGTGTTATTTGTATTGAAGAGGAGTCCTCTTCTTAGATGCATAGTAACTCTAGGTTTCCATGGTGATAAGTTAGCAGACCTTAGTAGGTTAGCTGACTTATGAACCACCATAGGATCGGAGGTCAGGTTTATGTTCCACTACATGTACTTTTGTTTATTCTATTTATGTTAAGTTTTGGAGGTGTTGATCATCCCCTAACACCTCTAAGGGTCATTAAAATAAAAATAAAATAAGTATCCCATTGCAAGTATTAATGATTTATTGAACAACATCAAGAAGCAAGTTATTTTTCAAAGATTGATCTTCAATCAAGTTATTATCAACTCAGAATAAGGGAATGTGACATTCTGAAGATGAATTTTAGAACTCGGTATGGTCACTTTGAATTCTTGGTTATATCTTTTAGACTAACGAATGCTCTTGCAGCTTTTATAAATCTGATTAATAGGGTGTTCAAGCAATATTTGGACATGTTTGTGATTGTGTTTATTGATGATATTTTGGTCTATTCACGAAGTGAAGAGGAGCATGCTGATCATTTGAGGATTATGTTGAAAGTTCTTAAGGACGGAAAGTTGTTTCCTATGTTCATCAAGGGCGAGTTTTGGTTGAGGTCAGTTGCTTTCCTTGGCCATATTATTTCCACTGAATGTAATAGGGTGGATCCTACAAAGACTGAAGTGGTTAATAAATGTCCTAGACCTTTGTCTCCTTTTGATATTCGAAGTTTCTTGGGCCTAACCGGTTATTATAGATGGTTCATGGAAGGTTTCCCTTTCATTGCCTCTCTCTTGACTACTTTAACTCAAAAGAAGTTGAAATTCCAATAGTCTGAGGATTGTTTTGAAAGCTTTCAAGAGGTGAAAGATAGACTTACTTTCCCTCTAGTGTTGATTCTACAGGAAGGTTTCGATGGATTTGTTGTTTGTTGTGATGCTTCAAGGGATGGTCTTGGTTGTGTTTTGATGAAAAATTATAAATTGATAGCTAATGCTTCTACACAACTTAAGGTGCATGAAAAGAACTATTTAATTCATGATTTAGAGTTAGAAGCAGTTGATTTTGATTTAAAGATTTGGAGATGCTATCTATATAGTGTCCATGTTAATGTATTGACTGACCATAAGAGTTTGCAATATGTGTCCAACCAAAAGGACTAGAACATCGACAAATGAGATGGCTTGAGTTGTTAAAGTTCTATGATATTATTCTGTTGTACCATCCGACTAAAGCAAATGTGGTTGTTGATGCTCTTAGTACATTGTCCATGAATAGTATTTACAATGTTGAGGATGAAAAGAAGGAGTTGAAGCGGGATGTTCATTAACTAGCTTGTTTGGGTGTTCGCTTGGTTGATTCAGAGGAAGGTAGTGTGATTGTCTAAAATGGTTCTAAATCATCTCTTGTGGCAGATATTAATGCAAAGAAAGATAGTGATCCTATATTAGTGGAGTTTAAAAACATAGTTGCCAAAAAAGCCATTGAGGCTTTCTCCCAAGGGGTAGATGGCGTGCTTAGATACTGATGTTGATTGTGTGTTCCCAATGTTTATGTATTAAGGTAAATAATATTATCCGCAGCTCATAGTTTATGAGATTCTATTCATCCGGGTTCCACGAAGATGTATTGAGATTTGAGGAAAGTTATTGGTGGACCATCAAAAGGTAGGAGGTTTACCTCAAGATATTGAGATTCCTACTTGAAAGTGGAAAACCTTGATAATGGATTTCATTATAGGGTTTCCTCGTATTCGTAGGCAACATGATTCAATTTGGATAGTTGTTGACCGAATCACTAATTTGGCTAATTCTCTTCCTATTTAACTGAAGACTATACTAGACTTTATATTCATGAGTTGGTTAAGCTTCATGGTATCCCATTATCTATTATTTCATACTGAGATACTTAATTTAAATCTCAATTTTGGAGGTCTTTCCAAAAGAGTCTTGGTTTTCGAGTTAAGCTTACCACAACCTTTCACCCTCAAACTGATAGTCAACCTAAACATACTATTCAAACCTTGGAAGATATGTTAATAGCCTGTGTGATCGGTTTCAAAGGTAATTGGGATGATCATTTACCATTGATCAAGTTTTTCTATAATAATAGTTACCATTCTAGCATGCAAATGGCTCCATTCGAGGACTTATATAGTTAGAGGTGTAGTCTTCCTATTGGTTGGTTTGAAGTACGTAAAGTTGCATTTATAGGGAACGAGTTAGTGCATGAGGGTATGGAAAAGGTTATATTGATTAAATAATGATTAAAGATTTTCCATAATCAAGAAAACTCCTACTCACATATGTAGGAGATGGCACCTTGAATTTGAGGTAAGTGATTGAGTTTAGTTGAAAATTTCACCAATGAAGGGTGTGATACATTTTGGCAAGAAGGGGAAGCTTATTCCTTTAATATGTAGGCCCATATAAGATTTTGAGGTGGATTGGCAAGGTTTCATATGAGTTGGATTAGCCTTCTGCATTGGAGTCGGTGCATCAAGTGTTTAATGTGTCATTATTGAGGAAATTTGTTGGTGATCCTAGCTTCATTACACCTTTGGACAACATTGGTCTAAAAGAGAGTTTATCGTTTGAGGAGGTTCCATTTGAGATTAGCCTGACGACTCAAAGCAAGGTTGAAATCCATCCCTTTTTTTAAAACTGATTAATTAACGACCCACCAAGCAAGGGCACGTTGTGCGGTAGTAGCCAGTTCAAGGAAGTGAAACTAAGACAGGAAACTTCCCTTAGACCGGTAAGTGAAAAGGTTGAGGAACAAGGAAATAGCTTCTGTTAAGGTGTTACGAAGGAACCAAGAAGTTGAAGGTGCTACATAGAAAGCTGAAGTTAGTATGATGTCATGATATCCTCATATCTTTCCTTTCATCTCGAGTTGAGGTATTGAGTTCCTTAATTATTCACTCTATCAAATCCATATGTTTCAATCATTCTCGTGTTTTCATATGCATTCATCTATATAAAATAAGTTCTAAAGTCATATTTTAGCTTGAGATTGAATATTCCATATTTTAATGCATTTTTTATATGTTTTATATTCATGTTGGGATGCTATGTCTCTATCCAAATCCACTCATGCTAAATTGAGTCTATTTCAAGGACGAATGTTCTTAAGGGGGAGATATTGTAAGACCCCAAAAGTTGAAAAGTTAGAAAATAGAGTTTAAAATGGAATCTCAAAAAAAACTGCACCAGATGCTCTTCATCACGAGGGGGGAAGCTCACCACGGGCCATGATGGGCACCAAAGTGATCTTGGAAATTTGGGAAAGATTGAGTAGAACTTCCTAAGAGAGTCTACGGCTCATGGTGTGCACCACAGACTGCAAACCCTTTTGTGGAGTTGACCCCCAAGACGTCTGAAGTTAAGCAAGGACCACGACAGGGTCCATAGTCTGTGGAACCCTTAACGGGCCATGGTTCCCTCCATGGAAGAAACCTCTCCCAAACCAAAATCATCCTCAGGACCACAGCCACCACCAAAGACCATGGTGGGCTTAACGAGCCGTGGTGACCGTTCATCTAGAGGTCCGTTCAGTTAAGTTTAAGAAGTATTTTGGCCTTTTCCCTATCATTTTGAATTTAGGGAATCTAAATCTAAGGTATGTGGGAATTCATCCATGGATCCTTTCATCGATGGGGTCCCAAGGTTTTACTTCAATTCTCTTTATGAAATTCCCTTCGAAAACTCTAATTCTTATGATATTGCATTAAGTCTTCTCATTCATGATTTTTTTCTTTATTTTTGTCTACAATGCACAATTCACATTACATTGCATGATTTCTAGTTGATTTTCTTTGACCCATGCCATATGCAATTTTCAAGTATGTTATCAAGGATTTATGATCAAGATTTACAAAGCATTTCTATCAATGATCTCTGAATTATTATCAAGGCTTATGAATGATTCATGAGAATAATGAATGAAGATGAACTATGAACTCACTAATGTTTCAAGCAATGTATAAAGGTTGTGATGGGTTTTTCTCACACATTCATGTTAAAGATTATGACTGAGCTACTCTTATGATTACTCTATAATGATGATCAATGTCTTTTATTATTTTTTCTAATAATATTAATGACTATGTTTTCATGAAATTCATTAGGATAATGAAGCGTCGAGAGGAATTTAAGGTGAGGTTCAGTCCGGTAGACATAGTAGCTCCCCAAGGTAATCCTAATTGAAAACTTTAGTCCCTAACTACATTTCCCTCATAAGTTTATTATGATAATATGGCCTAGCTAGTGGATCCATAAAATAGCTCAATGTTAGCGAAAGGTCCCATCACTAAGTCTACCATGGCAAGTAGCCTCCCCCCTCTCGGTATGGGAGTACATAAGATTCTATGTTATAGCTCGCATGGTCTTAAGTGTTGCAGTTAAAGGTCTTATCCCACATCGAGGTATATGCAAAGGTAAAAGTTCTTATGATAATGTTTTGATGCATTGACCACATGATTATGATGTTTAAATGTTTTCACGATTTTACTCATATTTTTAAGATAGTGTCCATGCATCCCATGCTCATATTGATTATGTACTATGATCATTGTTCATGCATACTTCTCCCATACTTAGTGCATTTCATGTACGAACACATACCATTTTCCCACATTGTATCATAATGTAGGGTCGGAGGATCATCACGCATATCCTACTAGTAGCTAGAGTTGAGCTTACTTAATCCTATTGCTGGTGAGTCCTCATGATTCGAGAACAATACATTTTATTTTTATTTTTTCTTATGAATTTTCATGTTTTATTATGGGTGCTCTAGGATCTTTTCTTTTTCTCCCATCTAGACTAGTAAAGGCATGTAAGATGTTCACGGAGTCTATGTTGTTGCATACTTCGATATTTTTTCTGCTATGTTTGAGATATTTCTATTGAGACTTTACTTCCGCATATATGGTGTAGCTTTATTGCATTATTTACCTTATGTATGCTCATATATGACATGTTAAGAAGGTTGGTTGGGTTATCTTAGGAATTCTATTCATTGTGTCACACCTAGGTCCTAACTTGAGTTATGGCATACAATATCTCTCACTTTGAATCATTCGTACTCGAATGGTGATCAAGATAATAATCTACTCAAGTCATGAATATAATGCAAGATTTCAAAGACTCAACTCCAGAATAACTACTCAAGTACTTAAAACTCAAGAAGGTACTAACTATAAGATAGGAATAGGAATAGTACCTTCAACATCAACACTAGGAGGAATGAATAGATGTTGGTATTGGCATTTATGTCCTCCTTAGCTTTCAATGTAGCCTCCTCAATAAATTGATTCCTCCAAAAGACATTTACAAAAGTGACCTACTTGGTCGTCAATTTACCAATTAATGATTAAGAATTTTAATGGGAATCTTCTCATAAGATAAGATATCTTTCACTCCAATGCTTTCTGTGAAAAAATGAGTGAAGGATCTCCCAAGCACTTTGTAAGCATGGAAATATGGAACACTGGATGAACGAAAGCTAACTATGATGGAAGCTATAACTCATAAGCAATATTGTCAACTCTCTTAATGATTTGATAAGGTTAAATGTAATGGGGTCTCAGCTTCCCTTTCTTCCCAAATCTCATAACACCTTTCATGAGTGAAATTTTCAAGTACACCCTATCATTTACCTCAAATTCCAGGGCTCTTCTCCTCACACCAGTGTAGGACTTTGGATGACTTTGCACAATTTTTAATCTCTCTCGGATGATTTTCACCTTCTCTATATCTTGGTAAATTAATTCTGGCCCTATCAACTTAGCTTCACCAGTTTGAACCAATTAATTGGCGATTTACATCCCCTCCCACAAAGAGCTTCATAAAAAGCCATCTAAAAATTTGAATTAAAACTATTATTGTAAGAAATTCAATAAGAGGGAAGTGATCATCCAAATTACTGTTGACATCAATGACACATACTCTCAACATGTCCTCAAGAGTCTGAATCTTATGCTCTGCTTGACCATCTCTCTAAGGATGGAAAGTGGTACTATTGTTTACTTTTGAAACTAAACCTCTCTAAAATGACTTCCAAACTGAGCAGTGAATTGAGAACCTCTTTCTGAGATGATAGGCAAGGGAGCTCCATAAAGTTGGACTATTTCATGAATATACAACCTTTCATAATCCTATACAGAATTTATAGTCTTAACTCTCAAAAAGTGGGTTGATTTGATCATCCCATAAATGAGAACCCAAATAGATTCATGTTGCCTACGATACCATGGTAAACCTATAATAGAATCCATATCAACCATCTCCCACTTCCATTCTAACAACTTTATATTCTGAGCTACACTACAAGGCCTTTGATGTTCAACCTTGACTTATTGGCAATTCAGACTCTTGGACAAAAAGTCTATTATATCTCTCTTTATATCATTTCACCAATAAAATTCTCTAAAATCATGGTACATCTTGGTAGAACCCGGATGAATTGAATATTTAGAGCTATGAGCCTCTTTAATTATTCTATCTTTGATACCATCAGCATTCGGAATACACAATATACATTGATACATCAGCACTCCATCTCCCTCTCTAGCAAAAGCTATAACTTTCTATTTATGAACATCCTCCTTCAACTAAAGTAGAATAAGGTCTTGGTCTTCATTTACTTTGACTTCAACAACTAGTGAAGACCCAGCCCCATTATGAATAATAACACCTTTCTCATCAAATTCCACAAGAAGAACTCCAAAACATTCAAGTCTATGCACTTTTTAGCCAAATCTTTCTCCTCCTCCTCAACATGAGTAGTACTTCCCATGGATAACATGCTAAGATAATTAGCCACCACATTAGCTTTACCTAGATGGTAGAGAATACTTATTTCATAATCCTTGAGAAACTCAAGATATCTCCTCTTTCTCAAGTTCATCTCTTTCAGGCTAAAAACATATTCCAGGATCTTGTCATATGTGAAAATATCTACATGCATGTTATAAAGAAGGCAAGGCCAAATCTTGAGAGCAAATACTACCACTTCCAACTACAAATCATGAGTCGAATAATTCCTTTTGTGAATCTTAAGATTTCGGAAAGCATAAGCTATAACCTTTCCTTTCTAAAGAAAAACACAATCTAGTCCAACATTTGATGCGTCACAATAAATAACAAATCCATCTGTTCCCTCGGGCAAAGAAAAAACTAGGGAAGTAGTCAATCTCATTTTCAAACATTCAAAACTCTTCTCACAAGCATCTAACCATTGTAAATTAGTCTTTTTCTTAGCCAATTTAGTTAATGGAGTTGATATGGATGAAAATCCTTCAACAAATCTTTTACAGTAACCTGTCAAACCCAAGAAACTTCTTATCTCTATCAGAGATGTGACCCTGGGTGGGCCAACTCTTAAAAACTTCAATTTTCATTAAATCAACGCAGATACTGTCACCAAAAATAATGTGGTCTAGGAATACCAGATTTGCAAGACAAAACTCACACTGCCAAAACTTAGAGTACAACTCTCAATTATTAAGAGTTTGGAGAATAATTCTGAGATGGTTAGCATACTCCTCCTCATTTTTTGAATAGATCTGAATGTCATCGATAAATATGATAACAAACATGTCTAAATAATGCATAAACAGTCGAGGTCCATGAATATTGTAAGATTGTTAGTCAAACCAAAGGACATAACTAAGAACTCATAATGACCATACCTAATTTTGAAGGTTGTCTTTGGGATATTACTTTCTCTCACTTTCAACTGATGATAGCCTGATCTAATGTATATATTAGATAAATAAGTTGCACCTTGAAGTTCATCAAAAAGCTCATCGATTCTTGAAAGAAGATATTTAAATTTTATGGTAACCTTGTTCAACTGACAGTAGTCAATGCTCATTCTCAAGGAACCATCTTTCTTCTGCACAAATAATACAGCAGCGCCCCAAGGTGAGAGACTCATTCTAATAAATCCTTATCTAAAATATCTCTTAACTTCTTTTTCAACTCTTTTAACTAGACTGGAGACATTTTATATGGCACAATTAAAATAAGTTAAATATTGAGAAGAACGTCTATTCCAAAGTCTATCTCTCTATCGGGATGGACTCTGGGTAATTCCTCAAGATAGACTTCAAGAAACACTTTTACAACTGGAAATAATTGAAATGATGGTGTCTCTACACTATCATATCTAAATCAAACAATATGATAGATACACCCCTTAAAGAGTACCTTTCTGTACTTAGCGTATCAAATGAACCGACCCTTAGGTATGGTGGATTACCCTTCAACTCTATGATTGGCTCATTAGGAAAGTAAATTCTAACAACTCTGGTTCTATAATCAACTGAGACATAATAGGTGAGAAGTCAATCCATGAAAAGCATAACATCAAAATCAACCATATGTTACTCAACTGAGTCTGCTAAAGTGTCTCTATGATAGACAGAAATAGTACAATCTTGATAACTCGTTTTGCTAGAATAGACTCACCAACAAGAGTAGAAATACTTAATGGCTCTAAGAGTCGCTCCGGAAGAATCCCAAAATTAACGGGTACATAAGGGGTCATAAAAGACAAAATAGCACCAGGATAAAGTAACGCATAAACATTATGTGAAAGACTCAAAACATACAAGTGAAAATATCTGGCAAGTTCTCCTAGTCATGGTGACTAGGCATAGCATAAAGACGGCTAAAACCTCTACATGCATGCAAAGTACAACCCCTCTGATTACCTCTATTTAGTAGTGTTGTTGAAGAAGATTGAGATCTGTTTTTGTCATTACCCTAACTTTTGGACATGCAATATTTAATAAAGTGACCCATCTAGACATAATTATAACAAATATTAGTAACATCACGACACTCTCATAAATGAACTCTGCCACACTTACCACAAGGTGACTTTCATGAAGAACTCTGGACCTTACTCCCTTGAGACTGTGAACCTTGGGCTTTTAAGTTTTGATTACCTTGAGACCTTTTTTCATTCCTGTTGTTGGCCACAGGTGCACTTGGTGATGATTGTGCATAACCATAAGACCACTTCTAAAAGAAAGAGTGATTGTCATTCTTACTTTTCAAATGTTCTTTCATACTTATCTTTCTTGCTCAGATTCTCCTCCCTATCCTTTCTCTTATTCTCCTCAACTTGTTGAGCATACACCATAAGTCTAGAGGTATCCATATCTGAAAATCAACAAGGATATCAGACACTTTTTCTTCACATGCCTTTTAAGGATAGAAAAAAACTTCCTCATCTTATTTATAACGTTTGGAACCATATCTGGAGCATACTTAAACAACTGGATGAATATGAGGTTTTACTTCTTGATAGTCATCCCCTCTTACTTCATATTAAAAAAACTCTTCAACCTTTCCTTTCCTCAGCTTTCATGGAAAGAAGTGGTCTCAATGGGAGATCTACACATCCTACCTCAGACCAACCGATGAGAGATATACACCTCCTACCATACAAGGCTTCAAATAGAGTCATCTCCATGCCAGAGTGAGAACTATTATTATAGGCAACCTCTATCAGTGGCAGTTGATGATCTTAATTTCCTTTAAAATTAATCACATAGGATCTCAAGATGTCTCTAACACCCCTTAAAACATTGTATGTGGTATTTCAATTCTCTAAAAAAATAATATTATTTCTGTATTTTTGGCAAACCTTTTCACATTATGGTCCAACATAGGTGATTCAATTTTTTGCAAAACATGATGATATGATGAAATGAATTATTTATAGAAGAAATATCATATCACACTATAGGATTCTCCAAATTGGTTGATTCTTAAATGACATTAAATTAGACTTCTAGATCTACAACTCATATGTAGACACCAAAGCCTAATGAGGAAGTTATCTTGTTCAAATGCAGCTCCGAAAAAGGGTATTCTGTTGAAAGAATGTTCATCTCACTAACCATTGAAAGATCTAGATCCATTTGACATAACCCATGACATCACAATCCTCCATTGAATTTTCAAAATCATCATTTGTAATTATTTTTATTTATTGTTATGTCCCTATTTCATACCTATAAATATCCACTTTATTTTTTCATTTTATTCGTCAAGCTTTCTCAAGCAACTCTTCTCTCTATATACTTCTTTACTCATTCTCAAATATAGTTTTAGTTTTTAATAGTGTATAAACACTATTCTAGTGATTCTTATACTGTGGTTAGTACACAAAATGCTTCAGCGAGGAAAAAAGGCTAGGGATTCAAGAGTATTCATTGAGTTCTTCAATTCGGAGTAAAAGCTTCGGATTCCAGGTATGTAAGCCTATTCTAGCATTGGATTGAGTTCATCAATGCGTCCAATATTTAAATTCATCGTAATTGAGTTATAGTTGAGTTTTACCCTAATTCTTGAATTCTAAATAAGTTAATTTTTCTTCTACTGAATTAGATATATTTATGCATTGAGATTACTATTATTTTTATTTCTCAAATTATTTGAATTATTATTCATGTCTACTTTTCCATTAACCCTAATTAATTTGATATTCATTAATATTTTTATGCGTGTTTTGAGTAAAGATGTTGGCTTTTAATAATCATTAACAAAAAGTGTGATTTAAATTAATATTATATATGTATTTTATTGAGTTTTGAAAGAACAAAAGAATTGAGTATAAATAAATTTGATTCTTTAGATTAAATGATGTTTTGAGAAGATGTTTTGATGGAATGTACATGATGTTTTGAATTGCAATGATTGATGAAGAGGTAATGAGATAAGATTGATATTTTAAATAAAAGTCCAATAAGACTAGATGATGAGGTTAATATGAGAATATATTTTGAGAATAATATTGAGTACCGAGTTGGGTAAGAGTTTAATTGACTCAAACCCCAGAACTACGTAGCAAGCATAGGATGAAGTCTATGCCTCTTAAGTCCCAAAAAGAGGACTTTGATGATTGGATCCAAGATGGTAATACGCTTTATCCTGACAAGGTATTGGATGGATGTGGTAACGACATCGCTTTATTGTATCATCACTAGCTCATAAGTGATGGTTGTAGGTTAGAGAAACTCCCAACTGAGTATACATTGCTTATTATTATTTTTAAACTTGCATTACATATTGATGTTGAGATGATATTGAGTTATGAGCTTAGTCTTTCTGAGAAAAGTTTTTTAATATATATCCTTACCTTTCTTCCATTTTACATACTCATACATTCCATGTACCGATGTCATTCAACTTGCATTGTTTTATGATGCAGATACAGGGGTTAGAGATCCTCAACAGGTGCATCGTTGAAGATCATTACTTTTTAGCTATTTGGTGAGTCTTTCATATATTCGGAGGAACTCTTTATCCTTTTATAATTGTTGAGTATTATGTTTCTTTTGAGGTAGACATGGCCATGTCATTGACACCATCTGATAGTGTTAGAGGCTTCGTAGACAGAGTTTGATGATGTAATTAGAGTAGTTCTCCTTTGAAACTACTTTTTTCTAATGATTATTTCTTTCCTTTGATATTGATGATGGCGAGACCACATAAGTATTCTTATTTTCATTTAAGTCTTCTATTGATGAACAAATAAGTAATGAAACTAAGTGGTTCTCTCGAAGGCTAGAAATGGTTTCTGAGTGCCAGCCACGCCTAGGGTACCCTCTCGTGGTATGACAAATATGGTATTAGAGCATAGAGTTCAAAAGTAATAGGGTGTCTATGAAGCCGTGTCTAGTAGAGTTTTACTTATGGATGTGTCATGCACCACACTTATAATTCGGAGGCTATAAAACATAAGGAATTGTTTCACTTCTTTCATAATATGAGTTCATGAATTTACATGTTGTGGAGCATGCCTCCTAAATGTACAACTAGTCAAAGGAACTTTGCCAGCACTGAGGTTCCACAGTCAGAGATACCTCCAGCGAGAAATAGGGTCTGACTTTAAAGGTCTACTAAGGTACCCCAAATACCTACTATTCATACCACTCCTTCTTTGGAGGTGGAATTCAGAGGAGCTATTGCCATGCTAACTCAACTGGTAGGTTCCCAGATGGGTAACACTAGTTCATCAACTCCTAGCTCTAGCTCTCAAGAGTCATTTTCCACCACAAAGATTGGAGATATTTTAAGGATGAACCCACAGTCTTCACAGGGTCAACGGTTAAGGAGGATCCTTAAAATTTCATTAATTAGTTACTGGAACTGCAGTGGAAGTAGAGTCGTGGTGAATATACTAGACCTGCAGTTTGGGATGAGTTTGAAAATGCTTTCCTTGACCACATTTTTCCCCAAGAGCTACGAGAAGCAAAATTTGAGGAGTTTGTAAACCTCAAGAAGGAGAACATCAATATGAAGGAGTATACTTTGAAGTTTATTCAGTTGTCCAAATATGCCCCAGAAATGATTCCTTATATGAGGGCTAAGATGAGGAAGTTTATCTCTCGCCTGGGCAAATATGCAAAGAAAGAATGTAAGCAAATGGTAATGATTTCTGATATGAATTTTTCTGGATTGATGGTGTATGCTCAGTAGGTTGAGGATGAAAAGAAAAAGGACCGAGAGAAAAACTTAAGAAAGAAGGCTAAGTTTGTTGAGAATGAGAACGAACAGAAGCAAGGGAAGGGTAACAATCCCTTCTTTTACAAGAGGTATTCTAATTATGCACCTTCCTCAACAAGTGGTTTTACACCTAATACCAAGTATGATCAGAGGCCTCTTAGTAATTAGAACTTCTGAGCTCAGGGTTCTTAGTACCAAGTAAGTTTGGCTCAAGGTACTAGAGGAAAGCCAACATGTGCTAGATGTGGAAAGCTCTATTTGGGAGAGTGTCGTGCGGGAACAAATGCTTTCTACATAGATGGAAAGGCAAGTCACTTCCATAATGAGTGTCCTTCAAAGAGACATGGAGATAGATGTAATAGAGCTCAGTTTTCTTCTACAACACCGCAGAATAGAGGTAATCAAAGAGGTATATCTTCAGGTGCAAGTAGGGGAACAAACTGCCTTTATGCTATAGGTAGTCTTCAATTCCAAGAGAATGCACCCGATGTTATTACTTGTATGTTCCGAGTCCTTTATTTTGATGTATATACATTACTTGATCCGGGTGCTATGTTATCTTTTGTGACTCCTTATTTGGTTAGTAAATTTGAGATCCTTCCTGAGTGTCTTATTAAGCCTTTCAGTGTGTCTACTCCTATTGGTGAGTCTATCTTATCTGAGAGGGTCTATAAAGATTGTACTTTTTCAATCTATTATAGGGATACCATAGCTGACTTAGTTGAGTTGGACATGGTTGATTTTTATGTGATTCTTGACATGGACAGGCTTTATGCTTGTTATGCCTCTCTTGATTGTAGAACCCGAATTGTTAAGTTTTAAGTTCTGAGTGAGCCTATCTTAGAGTAGAATGGGAATTCTATAGTGCTTAGGGGTAAATTTATTTCCTACTATAAGGCTAGAAAGTTAATCTCCAAAAGATGTATATATCATATAGTTCGAGTCAAAAATATTAATGATCAGCCTGCATCTCTTGAGTCAGTTCCCGTTGTGAATGAATTCCTTGAAGTCTTTCCTAAGGATCTACTCGAAATCCTTCCTAATAGAGAGATAGACTCTGGTTTTGATGTCCCTCATGATACACAACCTATCTCCATTCCTCTTTATAGGATGGCTCCTACTGAGTTGAAAAAGTTAAAAGAACAGTTGAAAGATCTCCTAGATAAGGGATTTATTAGGCCAAGTGTCTTATCTTGTGGTGCTCCTGTCCAATTCATGGGAAAGAAAGATGGATCCCTTAGAATGTACATTGATTATCGATAACTAAAAAAGGTCACCATAAAGAATAAGTATCCTCTCCCCAGGATAGATGATTTATTTGACCAACTTTAGGGTGCCACATGCTTCTCTAAGATAGACCTCAGATCAGCTATCATCAGTTGAAAGTGAGAGAATGTGACATCCCGAAGATGATTTTTTGAACCTTCTACGGTCATTTTGGGTTTCTTGTTATGTTCTTTTGATTGATTAATGCTCCTACAACTTTTATGGACCTCATGAACCGAGTTTTCAAGCCATATCATCTTGATCAATAATATTTTGGTCTACTCTAGAAGTAAGAGTGAGCATGCTAACTACCTTAGGATTGTCCTACAAACTCTCAAGGAGAGGGAGTCATATACTAATTTTTCGAAGTGCGAGTTTTGGCTTGCTTTTGTATCATTCCTAGGCCATATTCTATCTAGTGATGGAATTCGAGTTGATACTCAAAAGATTGAGGCAATTAAGAGTTGGCCCAGACCCACTTTTCCAACTAGCATAAGGAGTTTTTTGGGTTTGGCTGATTACTAGAGGAGGTTTATTGAGGAATTTTCATCCATATCCTCAATATTGACTAAATTGACTTAGAAAAAGATAGTTTCAATGGTCTTATTCTTGTGAAAGAAGCTTCCAAGAGTTGAAAGCTCAATTGACTACTGCTCCAGTGTTGTCCCTACCTAAAGGAACGGATTGTTTTGCAATCTATTGTGATGCTTCTAGAGTTGGGTTGGGATGTGTGTTGATGTAGAAAGGTAAGATCATTGCATATGCCTCTAGAAAGCTTAAGACCCATGAGAAAAACTACCCCACTCATGACCTTGAGTTGGCAGCTGTGATATTTGCTCTGAAGATCTGACGTCACTATCTTTATTGTGTACATGTGGATGTAATCATGGACCATAAGAGCTTGCAGTATGTATTCAGTCAGAGGGAGCTAAACTTGAGGCAGAGGAGATGGCTAAAGTTGCTTATGGATTATGGCATAAACATTCTGTACCACCTAGGTAAATCAAGCATAGTTGCCAATGCCCTTACCAGGTTACCCATGGAGAGTACAGCCTATGTGGAAGAGGAAAAGAAAGAGTTGGCAAAGAAAGTGCATAGACTTGCGCATTTGGGAGTTCAACTTATTGACTCTAATGCGGGTGGTATAATAGTCTGAAATAGATCTAAATCATCTCTAGTTGCAGAGGTGAAAGGAAAGTAAGATCAGGACCCCATTCTCCTTCAACTGAAAGATGAGGTTCACATATAGAAGATAATGGATTTTTCCAAAGGGGGAGATGGAGTGTTGAGATATCAAAGGAGATTATATGTTCCAAGTGTTGATGGAATTCAAGAGAGAATCAGGGTAGAAGCCTATAATTCTAGGTATTCCAGCTATCCAGGTTAGACAATGATGTACCACAACTTGAGAGAAATATATTGGTGGAGTGGAATGAAGAGAGATACAACATAGTTTGTATCCAAGTGCCCGAACTGCCAATAAGTTAAAGTTGAGCACCAAAGGCCTTGTGGAGTGACTCAGAATATAAAGATTTCAGAATGGAAGTGGGAGATGATCAACATAGACTTCATTACCGGTTAACCGCGAACTCACGAACATCATGACTCTATTAGGGTGATTTTGGATAAGATGACCAAATTGGCCCATTTATTATAGGTTAAGACTACGGATACCTCAGAGGATTATGCCAGGCTATATTTTAGATAGATTATTAGACTGTATGGATTTTATTTGTCTACTATCTCAGATAAGGGAGCTTAATTTACTGTTCATTTTTGGAATTCATTTCAAAAGGGTTTGGGCTTAAGAGTGAACCTTAGTATTGCTTTTCATCCACAGATAGATGACCAGGCAGAGTGTATGATACAGACTTTGGAGGATATGTTAAGAGCCTGTGTCATTGACTTCAAAGGTAATTGGGATTATCATTTACCTCTTATTGAATTTGCATACAATAATAGCATCCATTTAAGCATTCAAATGGCTCTTTATGAAGCTCTGTATGGAAGGAGATGTAGATCCATAATTGGTTGGTTTGAACTTGGTGAAGCTGAGTTTATTGGACCAGACTTAGTTCACCAAGCTATGGAGAAGGTGAAAACCATCCAAGAGAGATTGAGGACTGCTCAGAGTCGTCAGAAATCCTAACCTGATGTTAGAAGGAGAGATTTGGAGTTCAAAGTATATGATTGGGTATACTTAAAATTTTCACCATGAAGACTATGATGAGATTTCAAAAGAAAGGAAAGCTTTGTCCCACTACATTAGTCCTTATCAGATTGTGAAGAGGGTTGGTAATGTAGCCTCTAAATTGGAGTTCCCCTAAAGTTAGAAGCTATTCATCCCATATTTCATATATTTATGCTTAAGAAGTGTTTGGCATATCATTCACTTATTGTCTTGACTAAAAGCATTAGGGCGAAAGAGAGTTTGAGTTATGAAGAGATTCCAGTTCAGATTCTTGATCGTTATGTGTGCAAATTAAGAACTAAGAAAGTGGCATCTATCAAAGTCCTATGGCGAAATCAATTGTTGAAAAGGCTACATGGGAAGCTGAAGAAGATTTGAAGGCCAAATATCCTCATCTATTTGTTCCTTCCGATGATGATGTTCAAGGCAATATTCCTTACGTCTACCTTTGAGTCGATGTGTATTCTTGAGTTTGAGTTATTGACTATTTAAGTATGTATTATTTAAGCATTTAAGTATCAGAGTTTATGAGAAATTGATGTCATCATGATATTCATTCTTTATGTGTACTAGTTTTATCTTCATTCGAGGATGAATGATCCCAATAGGGAGATATAAACGTTGTATATGGTATTTCAATTCTCGACAAAAATGATACTGCTTCTGTATTTTTGGCATAACTTTTCATAGGATATTCCACATTAGGAGATTCAAATTTTTGAATACCCTCAACATCATTACCTAAAGATTTTGTGAAAAACATATCTTTTGATTCGGAGGCTAAGTAGGTAAAATAAATTAATTTTTGCAAGACATGATGTTGTGATGAAATAGAGTATTTGTAGAAGAAATATCATATCTCACTGTAGGATACTCCAAATCAGTTGATTTATGAATGGCATAAAAGTAGACTTCTAGATCTATAATTCACATGAATTCACCAAATCCTAATAAGGAAGTTATGTTATTCAAATACAGCTCCAAAAAAGGGTATTCTGTTAAACGAAGGTTCATCTCACTAACTATGGAAAGATCTAGATTTATTTGACATCACCCATGACATCTATAGTCCTCCATTTGACATCACCCATGACATAACAATCCTTAATTGAATTTTTAATATCCTTTGTAATTATTTTTAGTTATTGTTAGGTCTCTATTCCACACCTATAAATACCTATATTATTTCCTTATTTTACTCATCAAGATTTCTCAAGCAATTTTTCTCTCTATACACTTCTATATTCCTTCTCAAATATAGTTTTAGTTTTTAGTAGTGTACAAAAAGTATTTTGGTTATTATTATATTCCGGGTAGTACACAAAATTCTCCAGCGAGGAGAAAAATATAGGGTTCAAAAGTGTTCATTGAGTTCTTCCATTAGTAGTAAAAGCTTCGGATTTCAGGTATGTAAGGTTATTTATAGTATTGGATTAAATTCGTCCATGTGCCCAATATTTAAATTTATTGTAATTGAGTTATAATTGAGTTTTGTTCATTGAGTTCTTCCATTCGGAGTAAAAGCTTGGGATTCCAGGAATCTAAGGTTATTCATAGCATTAAATTGATGCGCCCAATATTTAAATTCATCGTAATTGAGTTATAGTTGAGTTTTACCCTAATTCCTAAATTGTAAATGAGTTAATTCTTCTTCTATTGAGTTAGATATATTTATGCATTGATATTATTATTATTTTTATCTCTTATATTATTGGAATTATTTTTCATGGCTACTTTCCCATTAATCCTAATTGATTTGATATTCATTAATATTTTTCTGCGTGTTTTGAGTAAAGATGTTGGCTTTTAATATTCATTTACAAAAAGTGTAATTTAAATTAATACTATATATGTATTTTATAGAGTTTTGAAAGAACAAAAGAATTGAGTTTAATTGAATTTGATTCTTTGGATTAAATGATGTTTTGAGCAAGATGTTTTGATGGAATGTAAATGATGTTTTGAAGTGTATTGATTGATGAAAAGGTAATGAGATGAGTTTGATATTTTAAATAAAAGCCCAATAAGACTAGATGATGAGGTTAATATGAGCACATACTTTGGTAGTAGCATTGAGCATCGAGTTAGGTAAGAGTTTAATTGACTCAAACCCTAGAACTACGTAGCAAGCATAGGATGAAGTCTATGCCTCTTAAATCCCAAAAAGAGGACTTTGATGATTGGATCCAAGATGGTAATGTTCTTTATCCTGACAAGGTATTGGATGGATGTGGAAACAATATCGCTTCATTGTATTATCACTAGATCATAAGTGATGGTTGTTGGTTAGAGAAACTCCCAACTAAGTAAGCATTGCTTATTATTATTTTTAAAGTTGCATTATATACTGATGCTGAGATTATGTTGAGTTATGAGTTGAGTCTTTCTGAGAGAAGTTACTGGATATCTGTCCTTACTTTCCTGCCATTTTACATACTTGTACATTCCATGTACTGATGTCATTCAACCTGCATCATTTTATGATGTAGATACAGGTGTTAGAGATCCTCAACAGGCACATCGTTAAAGATCATTACTTTCCAGCTATTTGGTGTCCTTCTTGTATTCGGAGGAACTCTTTATCATTTTTTATTTTTGAGTATTATTTTTCTTTTAAGGTATCCATGGACATATCATTCGCATCATCGATAGTGTTAGAGGCTTTGTAAACAGAGTTTGATGATGTAATTGAAGTAGTTTTCCTTTGAAACTACTTCTTCTAAGGATTATTTCCTTCCTTTGATGTTGATAATGGCGAGACCACGTAAGTATTCTTATTTTCACTTAAGTCTTCCTCTTAGGAACGAATGAGTGATAAGACCAAGTGGTTCTCTCGTAGGCTAGAGATGGTTTCTGAGTGCCGACCTTGCCTAGGATACCCTCTTGGGGCATGACAATGTCCTCTAGAGTCTGAATGGTATGCTCGGCCTGTCCATCCATCTAAGGGTGAAAATTTATACTAAGCTTCACTTAGGTACCAAGGCCTTTTTGGAATGAACTCCAACACTGAGATGTAAACTAAGTACCTCAATTTGAAATGATGGACAATGAAACACCCTGAAATTTAAGCAACTTCGGATATATAATCCAGGAAGAAAATGAGCCGACTTACTCATTAGGTTCATAATAACCCAAATCAAATCATGTTGC
Source organism: Solanum dulcamara (assembly GCF_947179165.1). Classification (NCBI taxonomy): domain Eukaryota; kingdom Viridiplantae; phylum Streptophyta; class Magnoliopsida; order Solanales; family Solanaceae; genus Solanum; species Solanum dulcamara. The sequence continues at coordinate 15,108,981 of NC_077241.1, forward strand.
CTATGAGTACGATGCAAGCTAGTAATGAAGGCCACATTTAGGGTCTCCCAATTCTAAGTAGGAATCTTAATGTCTTGAGCGAAACCTCCCAATTTTGATGTCCAACTTTCACTTATCGACAATTTGGACACTTAGCCACAAACTCCGCAATACCTCTCTTTATTCCATTCCACCAATATACTTTCCTCAAATCTCAATACATCTTTGTAGAATTCGGATAAATAGAGTACTGCAAACTATGAGCCTCAGACAATATCATATCTCTCAAGTCATCAACATTGGGAATACATAATAGGCCTTGATAAATTAAAACACTATCTCCCCTTGGGAGAATGCCTTAAAGAACTTTTCGTCAATCACCTTCTTCAGTTCAACCAAAGTACGATCACTATCGTGTTTAGCCTTAACATCCGCCATAAGAGATGATTTAGAACCATTTTGCATAATAACACCTCCCTCATTGGAATCTACCAATCGAATACCCAAATGGGCTAATCTATGCACATCCTAAACTAGCTCTTTTTTGTCGTCCTCAATATGGGAAATATTGTTCATGGACAATCTACTAAGAGTGTCAGCAACCACATTTGCCTTTTCCAGATTGTTTAGCACACTCATATAATAATCCTTCAATAACTCAAGCATCTCATTTGTCGAAGGCTAAAGTTTTTCTGAGTAAACATATATTGTAAGCTCTTGTGATCAGTGGAAACATCCACATGGACACCATACAAGTAGGTTTTAACAACTTTAAAGAAATACCACCGCCGCTAACTCTAAATCATGGGTTGGATAATTCTACTCATGAACATTGAGTTACATAGAAGCATAGGCTATCACTTTCCTATTTTGCATTCGATCACAACCAAGACAGAGTCGTGAGGCATCACAATACACAATAAACCCATCAGAACCTTCCAGCAAAGTCAACACTAGAATGGAGGTAAGCATGTCCTTCAACTCTTGGAATCTTTTATTACCTGGCTCAGACCATTAGAGTTTTGCGTTCTTCTAAGTCAAAGTAGTCACAAGCGATGTAATGAAAGAGACACCTTCCACAAACTATCTATAATAATCGGCTAATCCCAAGAAACTCCAAATATTAGAAGGAGTCAGCAGTCTAGGAAAATTCTTAACTACCTCAGTCTAATTTGGATCAACCATAATCCCTTGGTTGGAGATGATATGACCAGGAAGAGCAGCTGACTATAACCAAAATTCACATTTATTAAATTTTCCAAAAAACTGATGGTCCTTGAAAATTTGTAACATAATCCTCAAATGATTTGCATGCTCTTCCTCACTCTGAGAGTAGATCAAAATATCATCATTGAACACAATAACGAACATATCCAAGTACTACATAAACACCCTGTTCATCAAGTCCATAAAAACTACAGGGGCATTTATTCGTCCAAAAGACATAATCAAGAATTCAAAGCGACCATACCAAGTCCTAAAAGCCATCTTCAGAATGTCACATTTCCTTACTCAGAGTTGATGATAACCCAATCGAAGATCAATTTTTGAAACGTGGCTCACTCTTTAAAGTTGATCGAATAAGTCATCAATCCTTGGAATGAGATACTTATTCTTAATTATGACTTTGTTCAACTATCGATAATCAATACACATGCAGAGAGAACCATCCGTTTTTCTAACAAAGAGAATCAGATCACCCCATAAAGAGATACTTAGCCTAATAAAAGACTTATCCAACAAATCCTTTAAGTTATCCATTAACTTTTTGAATTCTACTAAAGCCATTTGGTAAGGAGGAATAGAGATACGCTGAGTGTCGGGGAGGAGATTGATATCGAAATCAATTTTCCTTTCAGGAGAAATGCCTGAGAGATCATCAGGAAAAACTTTTGAAAACTCATTTACCACTGAACTGACTCAAAAGTCGAAGTTTCAAAATTACTATCTCTAACCCAGACTAGATGATAAATGCAACCATTGGAAATTATTTTCCGAGCTTTAAGGCATAAGATGAATTGACCCAAAAACACTAAACTGCTACTTTCAATACTAGGTCTTGCTCATTTGTAAAGTGAAATATGACCACACGGGTTCTACAACATATAGAGGCATAAGATGCATGAAGTCAATCCATACCGAGAATATTATCAAAATTGGTCATATCAAGCTCTACAAGATCAACTGAAGTGATTTTAGGCAAAAATAAAACTGACAATTTCTATAGACTCTTCTATCCACAACCGAATAACCAACAAGAATATACCAAAAAATGGCTCTAGCAAGATCTTAGAGCTAACAATAGAACTCATAGCAAGATAAGGAGACACAAATGATAAAGTAGCACCAAAATCTAACAATGCATAAATATTAAAATTAAAGAGTTTCAACATACTAGTCACAACATTAGGGAATCTTCAAACTCTTGACAAGTATGGAGGGTATAAAAAAAAATTGGCACTGACTACCAATGAAGTAGTAGCACACTGATCCGAACGATCGGTACCTTAGTTTGAACTTGGGATCTATCCCCACTCCTATATTGTTTTGCATGATGATCTGACTTTCCACACTTGTATAAAACATCCAAACTCGCTAATCAATCTCACCTATGGTTTTTCCTACTTCTTGCATAGAGGGATAACTTGACCACCTGGAGCTCCACCTTGTGCCTTAGGATAAGGAACTTTGTCCTTCTCAAATTTTGAAGCCAGAGTGTTTGAAGAGACTTGGACTTAAAACTTTTGGCCTTATCAAAAATGACCTTCCAACCATCGAATTTTGATTAAGAAATTCCACCTTCATACCGAGCCCTCATAGACTCTCTTACTTTCTTCTCCTTAAGCTTCTCCCCTTATATTTACTCGGAATAAAAGCCTAGAAATACCCATCTCTTTTATGAGCATAACGATTTGATATTCTTTTATCACCAAATCTGACACACTTGAAATAAACTTACTCATCCAGGTATGAAAGTCATTTACCAAGGAAGGACCATACTTGGACAACTTTGTGAACTTGAGGGCATATTTCCTCACACTCATGTTTCCTTTCTTGAGATTTATAAATTCCAACACCTTCGCCTCCCTCAATTCAAATGGGAACTATTAATCAAGAAAGGAAACTTTGAAATTCTCCCAACCAATGGGACCCTCTTCAACCCTTTCGGCTTTCCATTAGTTGTACCACACATGAGAGAATGTATTCCATGGGATTTGACTTACCACCGAGTGCACTTGAGGTGGGGGCCCTACCAAAAGTCTTAGTAGCAGCCTCATGTCCTATAAACTACGTGTCACCGTAGGTTGCCTTCATGGCTTAGCTATTGGATCTATATATAGCATATGTATGACCCTCCTAGCAGGGTAGAGTCTACCTTGGCAAGTAGATTCCCCTTTCCTCTAATGTAGGGGCAATATTTAGATTCCATGTTATAGTTCGCATGGTCTTATTGTCGGTTATGGTTCCTATCCCACATATTTATGATTTCTTAAGTATTTTATGATTTGAACTTATACTTTTAAATGCTTTGGTCAATATGATTTTCTCATGAATTTACGTATTCTATCTTATCATTTGATTTACTTGACCTTTGCATTTCATGATTTACGTTGCATGTCACGCCCTCATTCTTTGTACATTCCAACTTACTAATATATTCTTTTTGCCTACATTGTCTCATAATGTAGGGGTTAAGTTTGAACATCTTTATTGTCCACATAACTAGTAGGCGTTCCTATTCGAAAGTGTTGTGGTGAGTCCTCATTGACCAGAGACTAGTTTCAAGTTGGTTACTATTTTCTTTTTAAAAGAATTTTGTTTACGTCATAGATTTGAGGGTGAGCAAGGGACATGTCTTAGATCCCTCCCATACTCATTTTTAGAGGCATCTAGTTGGACATATGTTTGAGTCTATGTTGTCATAAAATATTTTCAGATTTGTATTCATGGTTTGGACTCTCTTATGATATTTCTGCTTTTATATTTTACCTTATGTATGCTTATGATATGTACAAGAGGCTTTGTTGGATCCCTTCGGGGTTTCGATCTCCGTGTTATGACTAGGCCCTAGGTCGGGTCGGGACACTTGGGTCCAAAATAGGACCTTACTGGAATTTTCTCATTAAGTCTACAAACATGTTTATATGGGTAGAATACCCAAAGACGAGTCATCGAGGGTCTCTGTCATGACTCAATCTACGCCATAGGCATGACACAATGATAAAAATCTCGAAAGACCCCAACCAATCCTCTTAGCATATCATACATGAGCATAAATAAGGTAAATAAGAACATAACAAGCGATATCATGAATGTGGAATAAAAGTCTTAATATGGGAATTTCATCATAAAGGAAAAACAAACTAAAATCTCTTAATAACGGGACAACATGGACTCCATGACAATCTAACATGCCTCTACTAGTCGAGACGAGGTGCAGGACAAGCCCCTAGATTATCATTATTTTATTCATATTGTGAGAAAATCTTTTGCAATTCATGGTTTTATACTTAAAAATATACTTGAATTATAATACATAACTTGGATAAATTACACAAGAAAGTTCATAAAATCCATAATCATAAATCCATAGTTCATACTTGAAATTCATAGCATAATGCATGGGTCCTTGTAAAATTCATTGAAAACATGTAATTGAATTGAAATCAAGCATGAATAGATCATTATGATTTAACGAAAGCATAATTTGATTGACCCAATACAAATTGATCATAACTAGAATTTAGGAGAAATTCATGAAGGAGAGAATTGAGAAAAACTTTGGGACTCCATGGATGAAAGAAATATCCATGGATGAATTCCCACATATCTATACTAGGAAGCTTGAATTAACTCTTTCAATGGAAGCTTGAGGATTTTTCCCTAGTTCTAGCCTTAGAGAGAATTAAGAGAAACTTGACAGGATTGAACTTGTGATTTGAAGAATGGGGTTTTAGGAGGGTTAGGAGTAGGTAAAGGGTAGGAACTAATCCCCAAAAGTGTCAAAGTACATAAATAAAACAATTAGAAAACACCAAAACACCCCTAATAAAACTGTCAAATGGCACTAGACGGACACCTTATACGGTCCATGAAATGTACCATGCACCGTAGAATGGTCCCTAGAAACAAGGGGTAAAATTAGGGGATAAAGAAAAACTTGATAGACGGGGTTATGGGTGTAGAAAGCATGACGGTCCATGAAGAACCTCGTGAAAACATCCCCAATCAACCTACTGTAGAACTCCTTTAGATGATAGGTTATATGGATCATCGTCCTCTCTACGTGCCATAGAAGGTTTCGTGAAGATGGTTCATTTTAAGATCTTGAGAGTTGAATTCCACAGACCACCCTACAATTCATGAAGTTTTCTATGGGTCATAGAACCTGTCATAGACTTTAGCTAGCCTTTCCTCTTCTTTTTGTTCACTTCCACGGCACCTCTTGATAGATTGTGGTTCCTTTCACAATCCGTGGAAGGGACCGTGAACCCTTTTATCCTTCCCGTAAGACCTTGTACTGACTGTAAGACCTTTCGTAAAAGCCACTTGTCCAAAGTCCTCTCTAGGCAGATTGACGGTTTGTCCCCACTGATTGTGAATATTTGTATAGTCTGTGAAAGACCTCCATGGAACCAAAAAAGCTGTAATTTTCTGAGAATTTTCCTTTTCTTGACTTTCCAACTTTCAGGGTCTTATAATATCTCCCCCTTGGGGACATTCGTCCTCGAATGGGACTCAAACTAGCATGAATGGAAGGGGCAGGATAAATAGTGACCCAACATTAATGAAATGATACATCAAAATGCATAAATCATGGAGTATTCAATCCCAAGCTAAAAAGCTGACTTTAAAACTCATTTCATGAACATGCATGCATAAAACATGAGAATGAATGAAACATGTAAATTCGATGGAGTGAATTATGAGGGAACTTAATACCTCAACTTGGAATTGAAGGAAAGAGATAAGGATATCATGACATCATATCGGCTTCGGCCTCACATGTATCACCTTCAACCTCTTGGTTCCTCCTCAACACCTTAATGGATGCCACTTATTTGTTCCTCAACCTTCTAATTTACCGGTCTAGAATTTTAACTGAAATCTCCTCATATGATAAACTCTCCTTCACTCCAATGATGTCTAAAGGCACAGTTAAACCAGGATCACCGACACATTTTTTCAATAATTAAATTTGAAACACCGAATGCAGCGATGCCAGCTTCAAAGACAAGTCGAACTCATATATCACTTTGCCAATCTACTTTAAAATCTGATATGGGACTATGTATTGGGGACTAAGATTTTCTATTTTTCCAAAATGTATCACACCCTTCATGGGTGAGATTTTCAAGTAAACCTAATCATCTACCTAAAATTCAAATTTCCTTCTCCTCACATCTAAATAAGACTTTTGTCGACTTCGGACAGTCTTTAATCTTTCTCTAATAAGTCTAACCTTTTCCATAGCCTCATGCACTAACTCTGGTACTATCAAGGAAACTTCACAACTTCAAGTAACTCAATAGGAGACCTACATCTCCTACCATATAAGGCCACAAATGGAGTCATTTGGGTGCTAGAATGGTAAGTATTGTTGTAAGCAAACTCGATCAATGACAAATGATCATCTCAATTTCCATTCAAGTCAATTGCACAGGCTCTAAACATGTCTTCCAAACTTTGAATAGTGTTCTCAAATTGACCATCGGTTTAAGGGTGAAAAGTTGTGTTCAACTTAACTTGAGTACCAAGACCCTTTGGGGAAGATCTCTAAAACTAAGATATGAATTGAGTATGTCGGTCCGAAATGATAGAAAACAGAACATTTTGAAGCTTAACCAAATCATTAATATAAAGTCTAGCATAGTCCTTGGCTTAATAGTAAGTCTTAGCGGAAACAAAATGTGTCGACTTGGTCATCTGGTGAACAATCGCCCAAATTGAATCATATTGCCTATGGGTGAGAGGCAAGCTTGTAATGAAGCCCATATTCAAGTCTTCTCACTTGCAAGTAGGACCTCTTTATTTTTGATGCTCAACCTTTACTTTTTCAGAATTAGGACATTTGACCACAAATTCCATAATATTTTTATTTATGACATTCTACTAATACACTTTCCTCAAATCTCGATACATCTTTGTGGAATCCGGATGAATAGAATATCACAAACTATGAATTTTGATAATATCAATTCTCTCAAGCAATAAACATTGGGAACACACAACCGGCCTTAATATCTAAGTACATCGTCTTCCCCTTGGGAGAAAGCCTCAATCTCTTCTTTAGCCCAACCAAGGTAGGATCATTGTCTTTTTTTGCCTTAATATCTCCCACAAGAAATGATTCGGAACCATTTTATACAATGACACCACCATCCTCTGAATCAACTAAGGAAACACCCAAACATGCTAGACTATGAACATCATGAACCAACTCCTTCTTTTCATCCTCAACATGTTCAACACTATTCATGGAAAACCTACTAAGAGCATCGGCAACCACATTCACCGTACCCGAGTGATACAACATACTCATATCATAATCCTTCAATAGCTCAATCCACCTCCTTTGTTGAAGATTTAAATCCTTTTGGTTGAAAATATATTAAAAACTCTTATGGTCAGTAAATACATCAACATGGACACTATAAAGATAGTGCCTCCAAATTTTCAAAGCAAAAACAACTGCTGCTAGCTCCAAATCAAGAGTCAGATAGTTCTTTTTATACACCTTAAGTTGCCTAGAAGCATAGGCTATCACTTTACCATTTTATATCAAAACACAACCAATAAAAACCCTTGAAGCATCAAAATATACCACAAACCCATCGGACCCTTCTGGTAGAGTCAACACTTGAACGGAAGTGAGTCTATCTTTCAAATCTATAAAGTTTTTCTCACATGTCTCAGACCTTTGAAATTTCGCCTTCATCTTAGTCAAAGTAGTTAAAGGCGATGCAATAGAGGAAAATCCTTTCACAAACCGTCTATAGTAACTTGCTAAACCCAAGAAACTTTAAATATCGGAAGGAGACAAAAGTTTAGGCCAATTCTTAACCGCTTTGGTTTTCTTAGGATCCACAATAATACCTTCACTAGAGACAATATGACCAAGGAAAGAAACTTACCTTAATCAAAACTCACACTTGCTAAACTTAGCAAGTAATTAACGATCTCTGAGAATTAGCAAGACAATCCTCAAGTGATCGGCATGCTCATTCTCACTGTGAGAATAGATCAAAATATCATTGATGAACACAATATAGAACATATCCAAATATTGCTTAAACACCTTGTTCATCAAATTCATAAAATTTGTAGGAGCATTTGTTAGTCCAAAAGACATAACCAAAAATTCTAAATGACCATACGGAGTTCTAAAGGCAGGCCATCTTCGAAATGTCACATTTCCTTGCTCAAAGTTGATGATAACCTAATCGAAGATCAATCTTAGAGAAATTACTTACTCATGGATGTTGATCAAATAAGTCATCAATCCTTGGAATGGGATACTTATTATTAATTGTAACCTTGTTAAATTATTGGTAGTCAGTACATATACAAAGAGAACAATCCTTCTTTCTAACAAATAGAACTGGAGCACCCCATGGAGAGATACTCAGTCTAATAAAGCCCTTATCCAAAAAAAAATTCAACTCATCCTTTAATTCCTTAAGTTCTATTGGAGCCACTTAGTAAGGAGGAATAGAAATAGGTTGGGTATCGAAAAGAAGATCAATATTGAATTCAATCTTCCTTTTGACAGGGATACGTAGGAGATTATTGGGAAGCATTTCTGAAAACTCATTAAAAACCAAAATTAACTCAAGAGTAGGAGCTTCTAAATTCGCATCCTTAACTCGTACTAGATGATATATGTAACCTTTGAAAATAATATTCTGAGCTTTAAGGCATGAGATGAATTGACCTCTAAACACGAAATTACTATCTTTCCATTTTAGGACTGGCTCATTTGGAAACTTAAACTTAAGGTTCTACAACATATCAAAGCATAGCATGCATGAAGCCAATTCATATCAAGGATAACATCAAAATCGGTCATATAAGCTCTACAAGATCAACTGAGGTGATTTTCTGAAAAAATACGACTGGACAATTTCTATAGACTCTTTTAGCCAAAATTGAATCACCAAAAGGAGTATAGAACAATAAAGATTCTAACAAGATCTCATGACTAATAACAAATTTCAAAGCAAGATAATGAGTAACAAATGATAGAGTAGCACCTAGATCCAAAAATGCATAAAAATCAAACTTAAAGACTTTTAACATCACCATATCGGGAGAATCCTCTAATTCCTTATGAATTTGTAGCATATAAAGTCAATTTTTGCATTGACCGCCACCTAAAGTAGTACCATGATGAGTTGGTTAGTTGTTTGAGCCTGAGTCTGGGGTCAACCACCTTCACCTCTAGTAACACCCGAAGGAAATTCCTTCACCTAGTGACCCGTCTTACTACAACCAAAACAAGAACCCGATCCTATGAAACATTCTCCTAGATGCTTCTTCCTATACTTCTTGCATAGGGGAATGGTTTGACCACTCAGATCTCCTACTTGAGGCTTAGGATTAGACACCCTATCTTTGTTAAACTTTGAAGGCGGAGTGTTGGAAGAACTTTTACCAGAGAACTTTGAGTGAAATTAAGAACAACCACCACTAACCGACTTGCCATGAAAAAACTCTCCACAATCGGTTGGAGCCCTCTTTGACTACCTTCTAAACCTCTCCTTCAACTTGTCCTCCTTTATTTGCTTGGCATTTTTCATAAGCCTTGAGATTTCCATCTCCTTGATTATCATGGCAGTTCTACATTCTTTTACCACCAAATCTGACACACTCGAAACAAACTTGCTCATTAGAGCTCCTTGATCGGCAAGTATGAAAGGAGCATCTTGTGAATTTTTTGTGAATTTAAGAGCATACTCCTTCACACTCATGCTTTCTTGCCTCAAGTTGATGAATTAGTGTACCATAGATTTCCTCAACTCCAATGTAAGTAAAGGTCAAGGAAAGTACTCTTGAACTCTTCCAACTCAACGGGACCCATATCTTGTCATGACCCAACTTAGAACCTAGTCGTAACACAACGATCAAAACCTCGAAAGGCTCCAACCAAGCCTCTTGTACATATCACAGGAATAAATAAGGTAAAATAAAAGAGGAAACATCATAAGAGAGTCTAAACCATGAGTAGAAAAATAAGAATGCCACATGACAACATAGATACGAAACATTTGTCCAACTAGATGACTCTATTCATAAGCATGGGAGAGAGCTAAGACATGTCCCTATCTCACCCTCAATATGAAATATAACAAAAGACTTTGAAAATAATAACTAACTCAATGACTAGTCCCCAATAAATGAGGACTCACCACAAACACCGCTAGATAGGAAAGCTTAACTAGCCACATAGATGAATATGATCTTCAATCTCAACCCCTACATTATGAGATAATGTAGGCAAAAAGCATGCATTAGTACGTTGGAATGTACTAAGTATAAGGGCATGACATGCAACATAAATCATTGGATGCAATAGTCAAGTAAAACACATGATAAGATGAGATAAGTAAAGTCATGAGAAAATCATAGTGACCAAAGCATTAGAAAAGCATAATTTACATCATGAAAATACATATGATGTCCTACATATGTGGGATAGGAACCATAACCGATAATAAGACCATGCGAGCTATAACATGGAATCCCATTGTCTCCTCACACAATCAAGAAAAAGGGGAATCTACTTGCCAAGGTAGAATCTACCCCACTAGGAAGGTTATACATATGCTATATGTGAATACAATACTTAGGCCATGAAGGCAACCTACGGTGGCACGTAGTTTAAGAGACATGAGATTGCCACTAGGGATTTTAGTAGGCACCCATCTTAAGTCCACTTAGTGCTAAGTCAAATTCCAAATGGAATACATACATAGCGTAGAAACCATAATGGTATATATCATAGTCTTGATCTTAGGTTTGAAATCATAGAGTAACTCATTTTTATAACATAAGTGCAATGCAGGTATTGTCTTTCCACATTACAAATTATACATACATAGTTCATAACAGTAAGCGTTAAGGCACCAAATTGGGCTCCAAGTCACTTTTTCATAATTTGCATGAAAATCATAATTTGAAACATGCTTACTATGAACATTATTGAAATACATAATCATAATTCATACTTAAAAATTAGGATAAAACATGAGTGCATGATAAATTGACTTGAAAATCATGAAATTGACATGAAAACATTCATGATCATATACTTTCTATTAGCCCATACATAATTCACAAATATAATATCATTCAGAAGTATAATTAAAAATACTCATAATTAATGTCATGACCCCTAGAGATCAATGTAGGAGAATTCATGAAAAAAACTCTTCAATTCAATGTAATAACCATTAATTTATATTAAAATAGACTCATAATCATAATTCATGCAATTGAAATAGGGATCATAAAACCCATAAAGTATCATACTTTAATTTGATAGAAAACTTGAGAATTTTATTGGGCTTCATGGATAAAAAAATCAATGAATCAATACCCACGTATCTTATGTGAGAAAACTAAATAATTTGGAATAACTTGAGAGTTTTTGAATGAATTTACTTGAAGTTTTCAATGGAGTCCTTGAGAATATTTTGTCGAGAGAAATATTTGAGTAGATAAATTATAGAAGAATAAATATAATTAGAGGTTTAGGTTAATTTATAGAGCTGAATTAGGTCCTAAAAATGTCTAGGGTCATTAACTAACAATTAGAAAAAAGTCTAAAGTACCCTTACTTAAAAATTAAATTCAGACAAAAACCATCACCCAGATCCGCAACGCGAAGGTGTTCCCTGATAGGCAAATTTTAAGGGAATGAGATTTTGGCCAGATTTTGACTCAAGAAAAATTGTACTAAATGGGAGAAAGTCCGCGCACACTTTATTGTTTTGCGCAGTTTTTTGAAAAATCTATCTTTCGTTATATGGGTCCTAAAAATCCACTGAAACCATTTTCCCGCGGGTTTTGACCCCATGATCGATATTCCAGACTCAGATTGTCCAAAAAGATTAAGGATAATGCATTACATGAGTGGCCTATTCCCAAGGCATTATAAGGCGCTTGTGAGCATTTTAAAGAATGTTATAATATTTTTCCCTTGGGAACATTCATCCTCGAATGAGATTCAGCTAAAATAGGAAGGATATGGAAAAAAGACTAGAAACCCAACATAAACATGAGGACAGTTGAAAAAAAATGCATAGAACATGTAAACTTCATGCTTAACATACGATATAGTACTTGATTAAAAAAATCATTTTCATGAATCATGCATGCATATGAATGACATAAGGAACTGAAATGTAAGAGCTTAATCGATTTGATCATGAACAACCTAGTAACATTAGGCTTGAGTGGAAGGAAAGAGATACGGATAACGCTTCATCATGTCTGATTCTGCTTCCCACGTAGCACTCTCTATTTGTTGATTCCTCCATAACACTTTGATTGACACAATATCTTTATTTCTTAACCTCTTCACTTGCCGATCTAAAATCTCAATCGGGACGTCCTCATAAGTCAAATTCGCTTCAATATTCACATTCTCTATTAGCACAATAGAATTTGGATCACTCACAAACTTCCTCAAAATTGACACATAAAATACCCGATGAACTAAAGCCAACTCAAATGGCAAGTCTAACTCATATGCTACTTTGCCAATGTGCTTCAATATTCTATAAGGTCCTATATATCTAGGACTCAACATCCCTTTCTTAACAAACTGCATTACCCCTTTCATAGGTGAAATCTTCAAATACACCAAATCATGCATATCAAATTCAAGTTCTCTCCTCCTAGTGTCCGAATAGGACTTTTGACGACTTTGAGACATTTTCAATCTTTCTTATATGAGCCTTACTTTATCCATTGTATCGACTACCAAATCTGGACTAATCAATTCCATCTCACCCATTTCAAACCACCCCTACCAGAGACCTACATCTTTTCTCATACAAGGCTTCAAAAGGAGCTATTTGGATGCTATAGTGATAACTATTATTGTAGGCAAACTCAATCAATGGCATATGCTCATGCCAACTTTCTCTAAGATCAATCAAACATGCCCTTAACATATCTTCCAAGGTTTGAATTGTTCTTTTGGCTTGTCCATCGGTTTGAGGATGAAATATGGTATTTAGCTTGACTCTAGTACCAAGACATTTCTGAAATGACTTCCAAAAAATATGAAGTGAATTGGATACCTCTATCCGATATAATCAAAAAAGGAACAACATGAAGTTTTACAAGTTCTCGAATGTACAATTTAGATGATCTGTAGCACCATAAAATGTCTTGACTAGTAAAAAATACGTCGATTTGGTCATCCGGTCCACAATGACCCAAATAGAATTATGTTGTCTTCTAGTACAAGGAAAACCCATGACAAAATCTATATTCACATCTTCCCACTTTCAAGTTGTGATTTTGATTTCTTGAGCTAGACCTCACGGTATTTAATGTTCAACTTTCACTTGTTGATAATTAGAACACTTAGTCACGAACTCCACTATATCCTTCTTTATGCCATTCCAATAATACACTTCCCTCAAATCACGATACATCTTGGTAGATCCTGGATGAATTGAATACTGAGAAGTATGGGCTCATTCAATATCAACTATCTTAATCTATCAACATTTCCTTGGTTTAGGACCTTTAACATTTTTGGGGTCTTACAATATCTTCCCCTTGGAAACATTCATTCTCAAATGAGAATAATTGAGATAGAAAAGGATATGGCACGAGGACTAGCAACCTAACATACATACAATGACACTTAAGATGCATCAAACACGAAATCCTTAAACTTGAGCTTAAAATATAACTTCAAAATTTAACTTCATGAATATGCATGCACATTATGACTCGGAAAAACTAAAACATAAGTCTTAAACATTTGAAAATGACTGACTTATTGCCTTAGGCTTGAGTATAATAGAAGAGATAAGGATAATGTTTCATCATATCTACTTCTACTTCCCATGTAGCACTTTTGACTTGTTGATTCCTCCAAAGGACTTTAACGGATGCAATTTCTCTATTCCTCAACCATTTGACTTCCTGGACCAAAATGTCAACTGGAAATTCTTCAAAACTCAAAATCTCCTCAACATTCACTACCTCCAAAGGCATAATGGAGTTAGGGTCTCCCACATATTTTCTCAATATTGATACATAGAATACCGGGTGAATCATGATCATTTCTGAAGGTAATTCCAACTCATACGCAACTTTTCCCACCCGCTTTAGGATTCTATAAGGCCCTATATACCTAGGGCTCAATTTCCTTTTCTTACCAAACTGAACCACTCCCTTCATGGGTGAAACCTTCAAATACACCTAATCATCTATATTAAATTCTAGATTCCTTCTTCTAGTGTTGGAATACGACTTTTGACGGCTTTGAACCATCTTTAACCTTTCTGTAATGATCTTTACCTTCTCTAAAACATCAAGTACCATATCGGGACCTCCCATACAAAGCCTCAAAAGGCTCCATCTCAATACTCGAGCGGTAACTATAATTGTAAGCAAATTCAATGAGTAGTAGGCAATTATCCCAATTCCCTTTGAACTCCAATACATAGGCCCTTAACATATCCTCTAGGGTTTGAATTGTCCTTTTGGATAGCCCATAGATTTGAGGATAGAATGTGGTGCTTAACATTACTTTAGTACCGAGACCCTTTTGAAATGATCTCCAAAATTGAGAAGTGAATTGAGTACCATGATCCGAAATGATTCACAATGGCACACCATTCAATCTCACCAACTCCCGAATATATAACTTTGCATAATCTTCGGCCTATAGGAAGTCTTAACCGGTAGGAAGTGAGCCGACTTAGTCATTCTATCAATAATCACCCAAATAGAATTATTTCGCTTCCGAGTGTGAGGCAAACCTACTACAAAATTCACATTCACATCTTTCCATTTCTAATTAGGGATTTAAATATCTTGAGTTAGACCACCCAACCTTTTATGTTCATCCTTAACTTATTGACAATTCGTACATGAACCTTGCTATGTCCTTCTTTATGCCACCCCACTAATATAACTCTTTCAACTCTTGATACATTTTCATCAAAATTGGGTGAATGGATATGCAGAATTATGTGCCTCCATTAAGATCAAACTCCTTAGGCCATCCACATACATAATATATAACAACCTTGGTAATATAACACCCCATATCCCCCTTGTGAAAAGACCTCTAGCTTCTTTTCTTTCACCAACTTCTTTAACTCAACATGTGTTGGGTCAAGGTCTTATTTCAACTTGACATGCACTACCAAAGAGGATTCGGATCCATTGTGGAAAACTACACCACCCTCATCAGTATAATGCAAATTCACCCCTAATCTAGAAAATCAGTGAACAGCTTTCACCAACTCCCTCTTTCCTTCATCAACATAGGCTATACTCCCCATAGATACTCTACTAAGTGCATAGGCAATCACATTGGCTTTACCTGAATGATAATGCACACTCATGTCATAGTCTTTGAGGAGCTCTAGCCACCTTATTTATCTTAGATTAAGGTACTTTCGGGTGAGCATATATTAAAGGCTTTTATGATATGTATACACATCTACATGTACCCCATAGAGGTAGTACTGCCAAATTTTCAAAGAAAAAACCATGGCCACCAACTCCAGATCATGGTTAGGGTAGTTACACTCGTACACTCTCAATTTCCTAGAAGCATTGGCTATGACCTTATTGTTTTGCATTAAGATACAAAGGAAACCAATCTTTAAATCATTACAATAAACCACAAACACTTCTAATCCTTCTGGTAGAGTAAAAATAGGAGAGGAGATAAGTCCATCTTTCAAAGATTGGAAACTCCTTTCGCACTCATCCATCCATATGAATTTTGCCTTATTTTAACTCAACTATTTCATAGGATATGAGATGGAATAAAACCCTTCAATGAATCTTTTATAGTAACCGGTTAGACCCAGGAAGTTCCTAATATCCGAAAGAGACAATTGTTACACCCCGTACTTTGGTACCTTGGAATGCTTCATAAGCTTCTTAACTTTATGAGAAGGGACTTAAGTTTCTTAGAAGTCTTTATGTGAGTCGGATAATCTATAACGCTATCAAATAATCCTAAGGAAAGGAGAAGGAGATACTCCATAAGAGAGAAGATTGAAAATAGGGTTATAAGAATCCGAAAGAAGTTGGAGGTTAAGTAGTGAGTCGTAGGACTCGACTTACTTGTGAAATCTATTACTTGTGACATTTTACATACTAAGCTACTTAGGTACACATCGACCTTAAGTAGAAAGAAATACATAGGCTATTGAATTGAGACGAGATTACGAGCTTATGAAAGAGAAATAAGGAAATGACATGCCTACTCGAAACAAATAGGTGATGCACCTACTTGGAAAAGCAGGTGATGCACCTACTTAGGGTCAAGTAGGTGATGCAGCAGATTGGGGTGGACCCCATGCTTCCATGTGGCAGCATGTGATTGGTTGCATTAGATAATGTAGTTGCCTAAGGTCTTGACATGTGTCACCTTTAGGGATTGACATGTGTCACTCTCCAAAAGGGTATATATATATGCATGGATGACTAAGGAGTCATTTTCAGCTTTGGAATTGGCCAAAAATAGAGAGAACAAATATGAGAACAAGAGAGAGGCAGCCATAGGTTGCTCCAATTTAAGGTAGGCCCTCTGATTGCATTTCGTGAATTAATTATTTAAGGTATTCCACGGCAACATAATGGATTTTAATAGCGTAAAATTACTATTTGTGGCAGCAAAGAAGGGGCACGAATAGTCCGCAACTTTTAGCATTTTAAGGAGGTTCCGAAGTTAATTTTCAACAAGTTTGGGAAGCCGTTTGTTAAGGTATGGCTTGGTTATCTTCTCCCACGTTTTGGTAAGGGTTTAAAAAATATATGAAGGTTCTAATAATTTAAATTTATGGTTTGGAGTATCACAAAATTGATAGCAAACAGCCACAACATTTCAGACGCAATTAAGGAACTTCTGTGGCGAGTTTTGGCAAGCTTTGGCCAATTTCGGGTAAGGTAAGGGTTTTTCTTTCAATATGGATTTTATGGTGTGATTTTGGAGTGTATTAAACGTTTTATATGTGGCTGTAAGTATAGAAATTGCACAAGGATGCTTGACGTTAGAAACAAACTAAACTAAGGTCATTATAGTTAAATCAAAGTTGGGTAGTGTGTTGTGTTGCGCCTGCAGGTGGTTTGATTGTGTGTTGCAGGGCTGTAAATTATTCTAAAAGGGGTGTAGATTCTTCTAGTTGCAGCCACACGATCTTCCATTTTGTAGGGTTAAAGGTTTTATGAAATAGAGATTAAACACCCTATTTTGGTATCGTAGTTTTGAATGAGTTGTTTGGAGTTTGTATCTTGTAATGTTGAAGTGAATTATTTGTATATGTGCTGCAGGTTGTTGTTGTTGATTGGCTGTGGTAATTAGGAATGTAATTGGAAGTTCAGATAGGGCATGTTATAAGGGAGGTGCTGCCCAATTTTCGTTAACTCCTTAACTAACTAAGGAACTAATAATGAACTAGTCTAAGGAAATGGATAAGGGATTGGTTCCTATAGGTAAAGGGTGGTAGAATTACAAGATGGAAAGTAGAAGGTCACTAACCTTAGAATTACTTTCATCGTATATAGGTTCAAGAGACGAAGAGGCGAACGTATTGAGAGTAATCTGTAAGAGGTATGTAAAGCTAACGTTTTCTTCTTTTGGCATGTTTTTGGCATAAGTATGTAAGGCTTAGAATTTCTTTTGACATGTCTTTGTCATAAGTGTATTAATCTTATTCTATCTCTTGGCATATTTTGGGCACAAAGATGTAAATCTAATCTTCCTTCTTGACATGGTTTTTATGATGCAAGTATATGACTTTTATATGATTCTAGGAAAGTTCCTATTCGTAGAGCCACTAGGATGGACAGCTTCTTGATTTTACAAAAGATATTTGTTATGCCTTGATAAGTGTATATGATTCCCAAAAGTTCTATTTCAATATAACCCATAGTAACTTTCAAAAGGTACTTGATATGACTCTTGTCTTGATTTTGAATGATAGCTCATTTTGATTATTCCATCGAGTCTCAGCTATGATTTAAATTGCATATAGTTTCTCACTACTCCACTCGTGAATAACTCAATGATTCCTTCACTAAGACCGGGCTAGGATTTGTTATCATGCATACTTCTCTGCATTGTTCGCCATGCCCCGATGTGAGGGGGAAGGTACGACCTGTACATGGGATTTGTGGAGTTATGATATGCCATATACACATATGATATGATATAACCATCTGATATGATATGATTTGTTACGGAGATATTCCCTACTCTAGAGTTATAATGTGCTATGGCACCGGTGATGGGGAGGCGACCATGATTTGTTCACCGAGTCCCATAATGGGACGGATATGGCATATATTTTTCTGCACACCTTATTTGTGGTTATGATCAGCATTTTGATTTTTCTGGATACTTTGCTGATTTTTGCACATTCTGCTCTGGTAATGACTTTACTTATTACATTCCATGCTCTACATACTCGGTATATTTTCTGTACTGACCCCCTTTCTTCAGGAGGCTGCATTTCATGCCCGTAGGTACAAATGTTCATTTTGGAGATTCTGCAGCTTAGGATTTCTGCTCAGCTATATTGGAAGGGCTCCACTGCTATGGAGCCTAGCTCTTAGTACTGGTCATTTAATGTCGGCATTTGTTTATTTAGGGATACGACGGGGGCCCTGTCCTACCATATGTTACTTTTCATAACTCTTAGAGGTCTATAGACATGTGTATATGGGTTATTTATAAGTTCATTTCAGCTATGCATGTATGTCGCATTGTAAATGTTTTTATGTTACAGTAGCCTTGTCGGCTTACGTTCCCTTTCATGATGTGGTATGAATGAAAGAGGCTACATGTACCTGAAAAAGTTTTGACCTATTGGGGTTTTTGTGTATAGTATCATATCATACACAATTTAACTTGACTATAGCTGATAGATACATATACGGGGGTCTAGGTCGGACCCCATTCATAGCCTATAGGGTTGGGTCGTGATAGAAGTGGTATTATAGTAGTTCATCCTCGGAGTGTCTACAGACCATGTCTAGTAGAGTCGTGTTTATCATTGTGTTATGCACCACATCTATAAACAGACGGCTACAGGACATTTAGGATATTACCTTTCTTTCATATCTAAGATTATGTGATAGAACCGACTCATAGGGAATGAAATTCCTCATGCTAACCTATGGTTTCAGTAGAAGGACAACATCGATAGAAGAAGGTGACTGATAATATAGGAAGTTACAAAGCATGCAGGTAAGAAAAGGCACGAAAAATATATATCAGGTGAGGTATTGAAGTACGATTGACATGTAAAGTTACAAATGGAAAGGAAAAGTAGACAAGGCAGGGTAACAGGTGCAGTTTGAGATAGGCATATAAGGTAAGTCCATCATTTTTATTGTTGTTGATATTGGGTGCCCTGTGTGGCTGCGGTATGATACGATATGAATATATAATTGCCATCTACCAAAATGACCGGAAATGTTTCAAAATGTTGTCTCTGTGAGGTATTATTGGCAGTTTCTGCGTGTAAGTGTTGAGATAGTAAGAAATACAGAGGAAACTCTATCCAAATTTTCCTAGAAATAAAAGGAGAAGGAGATATAAGGTTGCAGTATGCCTTGTCCATAATAAGAATGAGATTTGACAAAACTATGAGTAAGGCTGACGTTGAGAAATAAGTTAATGACTAAAGTGATTGTAATAGTAACGAGGAGGTCAATATGGGTATGGAAAAAGAATTTGGAAAAGACTAGAGTTGGTACTATATATTGAGGATTCTAAGCACCTCATGATTGTATTAAGGTTTTGTATAGGGGTAACCTAAAGTATAGGTGATGTAAATGAAGATATGGAAATAATGCAGTATACTAAATAAGTTAGAAAGGACTCCTATGCATTTGAAAAGTTAGAAATAAACAGACAATGACATGGATACACCTTAAAGGGGGGAAGTGGACAAGAGAAGTACTAGAGTAAGAGAAAATCAACTGACGCTATCATATGTAAATGGGAATGCTTAAACTTCAAATGAGAACCCATAAGGGATGGATATGATTATACCAGTACTAACGGACCAGATCCCATCAAAACTCTAAAGTTAAGCATGCTTGGGTGAGAGTATTACTAGCATGGGTGACCCCAGGAAGCGAAAGAGGAAATGAAAAAAAAGTATTCGTACCTATTCCCTACGTCTACAAATAATCCTAACCTTTGGAACTCTGATATTGATTGCTCGATGAAAGTATATGTTATGGCAATGGGATAGAGGAACTCTCCATATAGTCAGTATAAGATCCGAAGGAAGGTTTTGGTTCACATTCGAGGACGAATGTTCTAATGGGGGGAAGGATGTTACACCCCATACTTTGGTACCTTGGAATGCTTCTTAAGCTTCTTAAGTTTATGGGAAGGGTCTTAAGTTTCTTAGCAGTCGTTATGTGAGTCGAATAATCTATAACTCTATCAAATAGTCCTAAGGAAAGGAGAAGGAGATACTCCATAAGAGAGAAGATTGAAAATAGGGTTATAAGAATCTGGAAGAAGTTGGAGGTTAAGTAGTGAGTCGTAGGACTCGACTTACTTGTGAAAGCTATTACTTTGGACATTCTACATACTGAGCTACTTGGGTACACATCGACCTTAAGTAGCAAGGAATACATAGGCTCTTGAAGTGAGACGAGATTACGAGCTCACAAAAGAGAAATAAGGAAACGATGCGCCTACTTGAAGCAAGTAGGTGATAAACCTACTTGGAAAAGCAGGTGATACACTTAATCAGGGTCAAGTAGATGATGCAGCAGCTTGGGGTGGACCCCACGCTGCCATGTGGTAGCATGTGATTGGTTGCATGAGATGATGTGGTTGCCTAATGGCTTGACATGTGTCACCCTTAGGGGTTAACACGTGTCACTCTCTAAAAGGGTATATATATATATATGTATGGATGAATAAGGAGTCATGTTCATCTTTGGACTTAGCCAAAAATGGAGAGAAAAAATGTGAGAACAAGAGAGAGGCATCCACGGGTTCCTCCAATTTAAGGTAAACCCTCTGATTTTATTTCGTGAATTAATTATTTAAGTTATAACATGGCTACATTATGGGGTTTAATAGAGTAAATTTACTATTTGGGTCAGAAAATAAGGGACACGACCAGTCCGCAACTTTCAGCATGTTAAGGAGGTTCCGAAGTTAATTTTTCAGCAAGTTTGGGAAGCCGTTAGTTAAGGTATGGCTTGGTTATCTTCTCCCATGTTTTGGTAAGGGTTTGGAAATTATATGAAGGTGTTAATAATTAAATTTATTGTTTCGATCAGCAAAAAAAGGATAGAAAACAACCACAACATTTCAGACGCAATTAAGGAACTTCCGAGGCGAGTTTTGGTAAGCTTTGGCCAATTTTGGGTAAGGTAAGGGTTTTTCTTTCAATATGGAGTTTATGGTGTGATTTTGGAGTGTATTAAACGTTTTACAAGTGTATGTAAGTATAGAAATTGCACAAGGATGCTTGACGTTAGAAACAAACTAAACTAAGGTCATTATAATTAAATCGAAGTCGAGTAGTGTGTTGTGGTCGTTGTG
This sequence comes from Solanum dulcamara, assembly GCF_947179165.1. Lineage (NCBI taxonomy): Eukaryota > Viridiplantae > Streptophyta > Magnoliopsida > Solanales > Solanaceae > Solanum > Solanum dulcamara. Next base: position 15,130,753 of record NC_077241.1, read on the forward strand.
CTATGCCTGAAGGTGGTTTGATTGTGTGTTGCAGGTATGGAAAGTATTCTAAAAGGGGTATAGATTCTTCCGGTTGCATCTACGCGACCCTCCATTTCGTAGGGTTAAAGGTCTTACGAAATAGAGATTAAACACCCTATTTTGGTATCATAGTTTTGAACGAGTTGTTTGGAGTTTGTATCTTGTAATGTTGAAGTGAATTATTTGTATATTTGCTGAAGGTTGTTGTTGTTGGTTGGATGTGGTAATTAGGGATGTAATTGGAAGTTTAGATAGGGCATGTTGTAGGGGAGGTGCTGCCCAATTTTCGTTAACTCCTTAACTAACTAAGGAACTAGTAATGAACTAGTCTAAGGAAATAGATAAGGGATTGGTTCCTATAGGTAAAGGGTGGTAGAATTATAATCTGGGAAGTCGAAGGTCACTAACCTTAGAATTACTTTCATGTTAAATAGGTTCAAGAGACGACGAGGCAAACGTATTGAGAGTACTCCTTAAGAGGTATGTAAAGCTAACGTTTCCTTCTTTTGGCTTGTTTTTGGCATAAGTAGGCTTAGACTTTCTTTTGGCATGTCTTCGTTATCAGTGTATTAAGCTTATTCTATCTCTTGTCATGTTTTTGGCACAAATATGTAAAGCTAATCTTCCTTGTTGACATGGTTTTTATGAAGCAAGTATATGACTTTTATATGATTCCAAGAAAGTTCCTATTCATAAAGCCGCTAGGATGGCCAACTTCTTGCTTTTCCAAAAGTTATTTGTTATGCCTTAATATGTGTATATGATTCCCAAAAGTTCTATTTTGATATAACCCATAGTAACTTTCGTAAGGTACTTAATATGACTCTTGTCTTGATTTTGAATGATAGCTCATTTTGATTATTCCATCGAGTCTCAAATATGATTTAAATTGCATATAGTTTCTCACTACTCCACTCATGGATGCCTCAATACTTCCTTCATTGAGGCCTAGCCAGGATTTGTTATCATGCGTACTTCTCTGCATTATTCGCTATGCCCCAATATGAGGGGGCAGGTACGACTTGCACATGGGATTTGTGGAGTTATGATATGCCATGTACATATAAGATATGATATGATCTGATATGACCATCTGATATGATATGATCTATTACAGAGATATTCCCTACTTTGGAGTTATGATGTTCTATGGCACCGGTGACTGGGTAGCAATCACCATTTATTCACCGAGTTCCATAATGGGGTCGAATATAACATATATTTTTCACCACAGAGGGCTTCATGGCTAGTGGTGATCACCACGGTCCATGGTCCTCCATCATGGTTTGTCCTGTATAGACTGAGACTCTGAATCTCTACCACGATTGTACACCATGATCTGTGGTACTTACCATGGCCTATGGTACTTACCACAGCCCGTGATGGCTTCCGTTGTCTACCTTTGATGCCAGTTTCTGCAACTTTCTAAGATTTCATCCTTGGTTCCTTTGTTTAGGACCTTTCACATTTTCAGGGTCTTACAGTTTTGGTGGGCTATTATTCACCACTAACTTTTTTGATCCAATGTCTTTAATCATTTAACTCTGATTGGGTTGTGATCATTACTAGATTAATGGTTGGATATGAAGTGGACATTGTTAAAAGAATCATTATAGTGATTCATAAAAGAGCTATTCGGTAGAACACCATGATCTCTTTTCCATGCCTTGTGATTACACTATGCTGAGATGCCATAGTTCCCTTGATTGTTGGGGTCAACCCACTGATTAGAGTGAGGAGGACTATAGACCTAAGTTTCATTAAAGATGATACAAACTCGGTCGAACAATAGTGTGCTCCCCATCCAAAATTTCAGCTACCTGAGTTTGAGAATATTCAAATGACTATGCAAGCTGATGTGAAAGCTTCTATGGACCTTGAGACACCCCTCATGGATCCATTTGAGGTTTCTCGACTACCTAACCTGTCTATTCCACTAGTATGTTGCATCCGGATCACACAGGCTTGGATTGACGCCTAATTGGGCAAGTTGATTCAGCTGCTCAAGCCATGAATGAATTGGAGGAATGCTTGGCCACAAAGTTTGAAGCTACCTTAGCTGATCGAGAGAGGCAAATTCAGGCACATATTTATGCTTTTGAGCTAAGGGGAATGAGAGGTTATGGGCCTTGTCTAGTTGTAAAATTGTTGCCATTTGGACAGAGTTTGGAGTACTACATACTAAAGTAACATCTTTGGCTACACCAGCCCCTATACCATTTGCTTTGCCAGTCGTTCAGCCGCCATACTTTTTTGATCTATTTGTAGATGATGATATGGAGGTGGCAAGAGACAAACGGGCCCCATAATAATGTTGATACTTCAGACATGGATGGGGCAAGGAAAAGAAAAAGAAAGGACCGCCATGATCTCGAGGAAGACACTCGGGGATGTAGAGTGACCGATGAGATACGACGAAAGGACAGGTAGCTTGCTATTGGAGCTTCAAGCTCACATTTTTACACTCATGATGACGCACAGACTTCCATAGAGCCACATGCTACTGCACCGAGATCCATACCTATAGACTCGTATGCCACTATATAGACTTCGGCACTTATACGCCACAAGTTCTTTTTGTTCTCCCCTCAACTTTTTCCTTTTCTTTGCATTGCATTGAGGAAAATACAATTATTTTCAAGTAGAGGAAGGTTGATTATTAATTGGTTATGAATGCATGAGTATCAAGGAGAATTTGGAGTACCCTAGACACACGATTAATCTTTGGAGTTTTCTTGTCTGTGTTCTTTTTCCCCATAGGACTTCTTTAATTTATGTTGAACCAGCCTGTTTAGGATGTAAATGTAAAACAAGAGTAGGGATATAAGGTATGATGGGTAGAAGTTTTAAACAAAAATGAATAGACCCCTCTAAAATTTACTTAAAATGTTGAAATGTTGTGACTACTTCTCTGATATATTGACTATGTAGGATCTTTGTATGACATGATGTAAACCAGTATATTAACACATGATATAGAATTAAACATGAACCAAAGATTGATGATTGAAAATGAAACTTGATGCAAAAGTGTGTGTGAAGTATTTGTGTGTTCAAACTATTTATGTCAATCTAAAACTTTCCCCGTTGGTCGTATTGTGATAGTTGAACTGCTGATTAGGAAAAGATCATAGGCCATTTTTGAATTAGCCCACTTAGACTTAAAAGAACCAACCATACATTGTTTTATGCTTTTAAACAAAGATAATATCTTTTTAAATGTTATGAAACGAACAAAGCATAAGAAAAATATTATGAAACGAATAAGCAAAAGCCACACCTTAGGCAAAAGCAAAAAGCAAAGAAAAAGAGTGAAAGATATTTTGGGTTGTAAGATGTAGACTCAAGGTTAATGTAGTATTTGAGGAGGGAACAAAGTCACTAAAATCAAAATATACCACACCTATACCCGAGCCTACGTTACAAGCCGACAAAGTCCTATAGTGATCCTAGTTTAATGGTTTAAGAGTCTAAGTATTGAAAATAAGGGCAAGCCTATGGTATTGTGCAAGAAAGTATGAATGTCTTTTGTGAGCATGGGTGTTTTGCCACGTCCCTGAGTTTAAAAAAATATTTGCAAATAGGATTGAAAAAGGGACTTCTTTTTAGTGAGGGCACAAGTGATATTATCTAAATAGTCATGAAAATAATAAATGTTGTTTTTGGCATGTGAATTTGTCTATTGGTGTTTAAGTGACTAACATTGATCCACATAAGTTAGTTTAATTTGAAATAATGGCTACAATGGTATCATGGATGGAAATTGGAAAGGGTCGAGAGTTAACAACCTGTGATTGTTGTACATTCTTAATCTTGTTTTACATTATTTCATTATACTATAGAAGTGTTCTCTTGAAGACAAGCAAATATTTTAAGTTTAGGGTGTTTATGTACTGTTGATTTATGATACTTTTAATACTTTAAGCTTAAGAATGTGTATGTATTTTTAGTATTTGTTAGCATATTTGATGTTTGTTATGCTTATTTTGCCGGAAACTAAGTCAGAGAATCTGTTTAAGAATCACAGCACTGAAGGAAGGAATTTTCGGTATTTACAAACTCATCATTACAACTCCTCTTTACTTATATGGTTCGTAGGTATCAATTGTCCAAAAACAGAAGAGAAAATAAAAGTTAAACTGAAGACTACGGGTGAAGTAAATGATTCATTTTTAGCCTTATGGGTCAGCAAGTGAAGTCGCCAAGTAGAAGTGCAAGGTTGAGGGTAAAGTGAATAAGACAAGTCAGTAATACGGCCCGTCCATATTACTACGAGTCATAGAACACACTCATAGCTTGAAGTTACTCATGATGAAGTCTACAAATCCAGTTGATGAGTCGTCCTTAGAGTTACGAGCCATAGAAAGAGGTGGTGAAGAAAGAGAGTTCCTCAGTGTAATGTGATTAATTATGAGCTAGGTCTAATTGAATCGTCAAAGTTGTTACGATTTATAGAAAAGAGTTGTAGACCCGAACCTACTTGAAGTTTCCTATATTTTTCAACTTCATATTTACTTCGGATTATTTATCTATAATACACTTCATAGTCTTAGTTTACTTTATGCATATATTTGGGTTTGAGAATAGAACTTGAACTACTTTTGGGCTTTTATTCTTGAATTCTATTTTTTGTTATCGATAGTTTACGTTCAGATTTTATTGAAGATTTTGGATTCTCAAAATTACTATTGTAAGTTTATGATCTCTTTTAACATAAACATTAATGATTGTTATGATGTAGTTATGAGTAGCTAATTTCACAACTAGGGTTGTGCAAACCATGAAGAATCAATGACATAGAACTTAATAAAAAGTAGTTCTTGAATAGTTGTAACACCCCAAAAATTTCTATGCCAAGACTCAAACCAGTTTTTATATGCGTATATACTTGAACTTGATGAATTCTTATTTACCATATGAGTTAGAATTAATTCCTAAGTTTTTAAGGGTATTAGATGCGGTTTAGGGTCATAAAGGATCTCTAACACCAAGTCAAGTCCAAATAATTTCTATCAATTAAGTTTTTGAATGATTCCATATAAGATTCAATTTCAAGTGACCATATACCTCAGAATACTATGTCTTCAGTGGACCACAAACTATCAAATTAAAGATCTTTGAGTCTTTTATCTAACGCCACATAGTTTACCTCATTTGAATTTGGAGTTAAAAGTTATGGCCATTTTAGTGAAGCTTCTCAGAAAGGAGAGGACCATGACCTGTCATGGCCTTCCTTGAAACTCAGTACAGTCCGTAGTGGCCGTCCATGAAAGCCACTTTTTCAACAATTTTAAGACCTGGATTATTGGTGAGCACCATGACCCGTGGAGGTCTTCCGTGAACCTCAATACGGTCCGTAGTGACCGTCCGTCAAGAAGGTTTAGAGACTTCTCTGCAATACATTCCAAAATATTTTTCCAAGTCTTTTACCACGGTCCGTGGTGTGCATTACAGACCATGAAACAAGTTTTGTATAGATCTTTAAAGGGATATTTTGCTCTTTTCCAGCGTTTTAACTCAAAGTGGTGTTGTTTTGAGGGCAAAACCTATCTAAAGACCCTAGACCCTCCAAATCCCACATTTTCTTTCACTCTAACATATCAAACACAAATTCTCTTTTCTCAAACTCTCCCAAGAGTTTTATGCCAAGTTAGGATTCATCTCAAGGCATCTTCAAGTCTCCTCTCCTTCTCAAGCCTTCATTAGGGACTTTGTTTCTCCCAAGGTATGTGGTTTTTCATCCATGGGTACTTCCTCCCATGGATCCCAAATATTTTGTCAAAACTAGGTTTTTAATTTTAAATGATGAAATCTTTTAGGCTTCTACATGATAAATTTAAATGCATAGATTATGATATATTTGAAGTTTCCTAACATATATTGATGTATCTTGATTCTTGATTTCATGAAGTTATGATATTATTAAAGTTCCTATATGAAGGCTTGAAAAGATTTTTAAGACATATATGGTGGGTTACTTTAAGAATGCGTATTTTATGCATTTCCATCACTCCCATGCATGCACGAAGTCTTTAAAGGTATTGAAAGGTTTTTATGAAATGAATCCACCTAGTTTCCTATGATAAAGTAAAGTTGAAATAAAGCTTGAGTCCAATGAATTTTATGTAGAGAATGCTTATGAAGGGGAGTTTTTATGAAATGATTGATTGATGAAAGGACTTCTTAGCCAAAGTAAGGTTTCAATATGAAAGAAAAATCCTCACATTGAATCAAATAAAATGTTTAAGATTATATGACATATATGACATCCCTATATGCCGTCAATGCTTTTGATCATTTTTTCAAAAGGTAGGTTTGATTAGCATTGTACCCAAAATACCATAAATGATTGTAGATCTAATTATCTTATAAATCAAGGTTCATTAGTAGGATGGTAAATAGGGTATGGTAGCCATAATACTATTATAAACCAAAGGTTTTAATGAGCTATTTCTCCTATTGATGTTTTAATGTTAAAGTTATATAATGCTTATGTTATATTGATGTTTAAATATTATTCCATGATATTTGACCTAGCATGGGATGTATCATTAGATGGGAACTCGACCGAAGGGATTCTTATGTAAAGTATCATGTTGCATTAGCTATGTGCTACCATAGGATCCCTTATCGTCGAGGCCTTTGTAGACATAAAATGTTAAAGTTAAAATTAAAGATTGTTTAAAGTTCATCAGAGTTCTACCTGGAAAGTAGTCTCCCGGTGCCAATGTAGAAGGATATGTTGGATTTCATGTAATAGCTCACATGGTTTTAAATATCGGTTATGGTCATCTCCCCTTAAATAAAGGCTTTCAAATATTATGTACATAATTGATTATGCATGCATTGCATTATGTTTCATAATATGATAATGTCCTATTGATTCTTTAAAGTCATGCATGTCTACATACTTAGTACATTCAGTATACTAATTCATACTTTTACCTACATGATATCACCATGTAGGGGTCGGTATTCTTCCTCAATCTCCTCCACGTGGCTAGCTTGGATTAGTTTGAACATTGCTTGTGGTGAGTTCCCATATTTTGGGAACAACATCATTTTTATTCTAGCTTATGTTATGTATAACATAAAGACTTCTTATTTTTAGGGTGAGCTAGGGACATATCTTAGTCTCCGCCAAGTCTATTAGTAGAGGTATGTTTGGACATAAATGGAAAATGATTTGAAGTTGTTGAGGACTCTTGTTCTATGATATTTCCTTTAGTCTCGTTTCCCCTTTTTATTTTCGCTTGTTATTGTATGCAATTACCTATGAAAATCTAAATGAATGCTAAGAGTCTTGGGTAAGGTACCTTCTGGTGTCTCATTCGCCATGTCACGTCCAGACTCTAGGTTTGGATCATAAAAAACTTGGTATCAGAGCTTGAGGTTTCTAAATGGTACTCCGAGTGCAATATACCACGTTGAGTAGAGTCTTGTTCATTGGTGTGAAACGCTCTACATCTATGAATAGGAGACTATGAGGTATTTTAGGAAAAAACGTCATTTCTTCCATAATTCCACCGTGCAATATAGTTGAACCGTATAAGGATTCTTTCTAATTTGTGCCCTACAAGTTTCAGAATATGTCTCATCAAGAAGAAAGAACCTAGGAGATTGGTCGAGATGGTGTCTCTTCCATTCCTAATGACTCATCCTCAAATGTTGATATCTCTAACATGGAGATTCATTATGCCCTCATGTGGTTGGTTTGAGCTGTAATAGCTCAATTAAATCAACACAAATTAACTCTGGTGAACATGGATGTTAAGAAGAGGAAATTGGTGAATAAAAGGAGTAATATTGGAGGTAATGACTTTACCTGGAAAAAGATATCAAAAGGGGAGACATCTTTTCATTGTTCTAGGAGATGGCAAGGAAAAGTCCTTCTTTTCATGTTTCAAGTGTGGTAAAAACCAACTAGGGGAATGCTAGTACTCACAATGAGTTGTTATAGTTGTGGAAAAAGTGACATAAGGAGAAGGACTGTCTAGTGGTATCTAGAAAAAGGTGGTAGTCCAAGAATGCTCGATGTGAAGGTCGGACTTCTCAATCCAAGCCCAATGGTAGTTTTAGTGCATCTATTTTTCCCAAGTGTTCTAAGTGTGGAAAAAACCATAGAAGAGAGTTCTTAGCAGGGTTGAATGCCTACTTTAGGTATGGAAAATTGGGTCATCATGCAAGGGAGTGTAGGATTAGTACTAGACCTCAGACTTTGGTCCATACTACAGTTCATTCAGATCAAAATGCTACTACTTTAGGTGGCGTTCAGCGCCAAGACAGATTTTGTGCCCTTCAAACTCACTAGGAGTTGGAGGATTTACCCGATATTGTGACTAGTAAGTTAAAGGCTTTAGATTTTGATGTCCTTTTGGATGGATTGGTTTCATGCATCATATGTTTTTATAGATTGTAGAACTCATAGAGTTAAGTTTCAGTTCCCAAATGAGTCTATTCTAGAATGGAAGGGTCATGATTCAGTAGTTAAGAGTATGTCCATTTCTTCCCTTAAGGCCCAAAAGTTTATTCTAAGGGTTGCATTTATCATATTGTGTGGGCTAGGGATGTCAACTCCCAAAGTCCTTCTCTTGAGTCGACTCCCATGGTTAATGAGTTTTAGGAAATGACTGGGCATTCTCATCTGTATAAGGCCAATGTTGTCATCGGTGCACTTAGTAGGGCGTTTATGTAGAGTGTGTATCATGTTGATGAATAAAAGAGGGAGTTGTAAGGGATGTTCATCGATTGGCTAGATTGGGGTTGAGGTTGAGCGGTTTAAATTATGGTGGTAAAAATTGGGTCTGAATCTTCTTTGGTAGTGAATGTTAAGACAAAACAAGACCTTGATCCATCATTAGTTAAATTAAAGAAATTGATGGTTCATAAGGATATTGAAGTTCTCTCATAAGGGAGAGATGGAGTACCTAGTTATCAAGGTCGGTTGTGTGTTCTAATGTTAATGATAGTAGATGAGTCATGATAGATAGAGAAAGTGGCTGGCCATTCCATATTATGATAAATTGTGGCATGCTTACCCTATTTAAGGTTATAAATTTGGAGGAAGAGCTAGATGGATGTTGTTGTGTACAATATATAGGTAAGAGTATATTGGTGTGTCCATTAGTAGGAGTTATTGCAAATGTAGATGTAAAGATGCTAATATAGACATGAAAATTCTTAAGTGATGATGACTTCAAGAGAGCCATAGAGTGGTTAGAATGGTAGTCTTAAATGTGTGTTTTATAGATATATGAGTGATTGTAGTAGGCTATTCATGACATTTTGTTAAGGGTTTAAAGTAAGTGTATTAGAGTTGTTATAGAACTAGGCTTCAATGTGGTATTGATGGCATGCCGGTGAATGTACGATGTATTGGATATTTCGTTATTAGATCTCGATATTTGTGGAATATGATAGTAAGAGGTAGTAATCTTGGGATAGATTTTCCTATAGAGGTATAAGGTCCTAC